>NC_064640.1:692830376-693133406 GCF_023864345.2 Schistocerca serialis cubense | reverse complement strand
CTTTTGCAACATTCTAAACCTTACGGGAAAAATATGACTTTCACGTAGTAGAGTGCTCGATTCGAAGTATATGTCAATAGATTCTTGCATAGTGATTATCAGGGCTTCCACAGTGCATGAATGCAACAGCTTTAATTCCGTCAGTGTGTGACTGAGTTAAGCCATTTGGAAAGTAAGACGTATCTTCTTCTTTTTCTTGTGTCTTCGTCCCGCATCGGCGCAGCGTCAGCATGGTTATTAGCGGATGTGGCATAGTTAATTTAAGGGGTGGCCGGATGCCCTTCCTGTCACCATCCTGTCATCCCCAGGACGGTGTATCTGCACCTCAGCTATCTGCAAGTAGTTTTATTCATGTGAAAGTGAAAGTTTTCTTAATGTCTGCGAATCGCGTAACTGAGGCGGGACTTGCGTACCAACCAGATATTCACTTAGTGAGGTGTGCGAAACCGCCTAAAATCCACATCCATGCGGGCGTAACCAGCGACTCTCGTCGTTAATCCGCTGGGCTGACTCGCTCTGGGGCCGACGTACCTCACCGTTCCAAAAGTGGCGCTTTGACATGCCCATTGACCCGGGCGGGTTGGGAACTAAGAAGTGTAATTAGAAGAATACACCCAGTTTCAAGGTATTCTGTACATGTTATTAGTTGTCGCTGCTATGGTCTTCAGTGCGAAAACTGGTTTGATGCAGCTCACCATACTATTCTGTCCTATGCAAGCCTCTTCATTCCCGCATAACTACATATATTGGAACCTGTTTACAGCATTCAAGCCTTGGTATCCCTCTAAAATTTTTATCTGCCACTGCTCCCTTCATTACCAAACTGACGATTCCTTGATGCCTTAGGATGTGTCTTTCAGTCATGTTGTGCCATAAATTTATTCCTTCACACCCCCCCCCCCCCCCCCACCGCCAGTACTATCCATTACCTCCTCATTAGTAATTCGATCTTACAACAAATTTTCAGACTTTCTCTGTAGCATGACGTTTCAGATGTTTCATTTCCCTTTTTTCGAAACTGCTTATCGTCCACGTTTCACTTTCGCACAAAGCTACACTCCAGAAAAATACTTACCGAAAACATTGTGTAATACTTAAATTTAAATTCGAGGTTGACAAATTTCTATTTTTGTCAGAAATGATTTTCCTCCAGTTGTCAATTTGCATTTGATGTCCTCCCTACTTCTGCTATTATCAGTTATTTTGCTGCTCGAACAGCACAACTCACCGACTACGTGTAGTGCCACATGTCCTAAGCCAATTCTGTCAGCATCGCACTGTTTCCAGAATGAAAGTTTCACTCTGCAGCGGAGCCTGCACTGGTATTAAACTTCCTGGCAGATTAAAACTGTGTCTCGGACCGAGACTCGAACTCGGGACTTTTGCCTTTCTCGGGCAAATGCTCTACCGATTGTTTTTTTAAAGCTTGTTCGTTGTATTTTGGTCGTAGCGCACGTCACATGATATCCGTTGCAGTTCGTTGCTGATCCCTAACTCAGTTTTTTAATTACAGAGACCAGCCAGTTCTCTGACCGAACACGCTGAGCTACCGTGCCGGCGCTGACTTAGCTACCCAAGCACGACTCACGACCCGTCCTCACAGCTAGAATTCCGACAGTACCTCGTCCCCCTACCTTCCAAACTTCATAGGAACTCTCCTGCGAACGTGCGGAAGCTCTCCTGCGGTTTCCTCTAAATTTGGAGAGGAATGTCATAATTTTGTTGAAACATAATTTTGTTGAAACATAATTTTGTTGAAACATTATTTCACTTGTAGGTTACAAGCACATCATTTATGCAAAAATAAATGAACGTAAGACAAAGGGAAAATGACCAGACAACTTTACACAAAGTTAATATTGTTTGAAGGATAATGATGGGCCCTTCCTGCAAATTGGCCAACTTAAAGTAGAAATATAATGCCAGATATATTTTAATGTCGAATAACTGTTGGCCTAGGTAACAGAACAATATTTATTATTAAACTTGCCAGTTGCTTTATAGCATAAACATGTTTTATTTAATTTATCTTTCTTCTAGTTAGCTATGAAATAGAAATGTTAGATTTTCAGTAGACATTTGTTTTTTAGCTCAAAGTTCAACAGGCAGTAATATGATTCTATCCATTATTAAATGGTACTTGAAAGCCTGCGATAGTGAAAACAATTATTTACATTGTAAAACAGTAACAACTGCTTTTATGCAATGTAAACAACATGTTGAACTCAGATTTGTGGCGTCCTGTAGGATGTTGAATCATGCAGAACGCTACACAAGCGTAAGAATATTCATTCTAAATTAACTGATCTCAAGGGACTGGGTAATTTCTCTTTTCGGAGAAACAAATATCTTAATGCAGTATAGCATAAAATATGACAGTCCGGGCGTCCATTAGTACAGCACAAACGACACAAAAACAACATAAAGCTAAAACAAAAAAAATCTTCCCTACATATCTGAAATCCTCGTCAACATCAACGATAACTAAGCCCGTTTTTAAATGTTTGTTTACTCGATTTTCGTTTGCTTTCACTGTAAATATCAATGAACAATTAAATGCACCTGTGATAAATATGTAAGGCAGTACTTCCAACTGTGAAACGACATTCGACTCAGAAGCAGAATAACCGAATGTAAAATGCTATAAACGAATTTGCCTCTATCTGTAGGGAAAGACACATCGGTAATTACAAAAATTCTCTTGTTTGTATTATAGAAAAGTCACTAAGATAGTGCAGCAGCTTGCACATAACGAATATCACGCCTAAGAAAACATAATACACTACAAAAGCACTTCATAATGGGTGTAAGGACGCGAAACGCAAAGTTCCTGTGAGCGACAGGTACGACAAAAATAACATGAAATTCCGTGTTGGCAGACCACTAGTATTACCCCATCTGTCGTTGCAAACCATGACGACAAAGTTTCCAATTGGCTTCAAATACTGTTAATATAGGTCGCTGGTTAAAACCAGTCGGCTGTCCCATCACTGTAGTCTCTTTACTGTTCTAATTATGAATAACTTTCCTCTCCCTTTATTTTATCCCTGCTATCTTCAGAATTTCAGACAGTGTATTCCAGTCAACATTGCTAAAAGCCTTCTCTAAATCGTCAAATGCTGAAAACTTAGATAATTGGTATCACATAAGCTCCTGCAATCATAAAAAAATACCTATGTAGAGAAAGTAACTCGATGGAGATAAAGAAATTGATAAAAGTGGCACTACAGTGAATCTTGCGAACATTCAACAATCACTGAAACCACTGTCAACCTCCGCTGCATAGTTTATGGAAATAACAATAAAGGCGTTAAGTGCAAGGCTTTGCATACGGACGCAGTACGAAACGTAGTGAGGGCAACAGGCTACCCCTGCGAGTAGCAGAGCGGGCAACCCGGCATACAGAAAATGCGAGACGCGGTAACGCGGCGGTCTGGGATCGGTTACCCTGCGACGAGACGTAATGAAGGTCGGCTTTTAGTTCTGGCCAACACCAAAACAATGAATTTAGAGTGTTACGTCTCGTCGACGCAGGTCGTATTGCAAGTGGAGCACTAGGTCATTTGGAGGAGGATGGGCGAGGAAATGAGTTATCTAGCTTTTGCGAAAAGACTAAACGGCAGTTGGTTGAAGCAGTTTATTAAGGTTGAGAAACAAAGAAATTGAGTATTTGTTCTACTACTTTGTTTTTGTCGAACTAGTTTTGGACTTAGCGGGTCATCTTTAGGAAAGAATATCCTACTATGCAGTTGAACTAACGTTATTGAGATGCTAAAGCATTTTCCAGTTGTTCTATGGTCTAAGGCTACCTCTCATTAGGAAACGTAGGTTTATGGACTCGTAGATTCTTGCTACGCGTGAGCTTGCATACAAGACGTGCGAAGTAGTTAGAGGCATGAAAGGAAATATTCGTATCAGTTAAAAAAAAAAAAAAGACTTAGTAGCTTTGCTTATTTGATGCGACACACTGAAAGGTGTAATATTGGATGCATGATGGAAGATATTGTTGCCGACCGGACATTTCCAGACAACAGGATGAGAGGTAGATGTAGCAAGAGGTATTTCTATGGTATATTTACAATTAGCAGCCCCACTTTTGGAAATGTATCCTAAGAGTTCAGACTTCCACGCATGAAGACTATCTGCAGTTTGGAAAGTGAGAACGTCCAACGGGACGAAACACAGGTGTAAAAGTGAGGGAATAAAGTTTATTTCAATGTTTGGTCACATAAACTGTTTAATGTCTTTACCAGCTTCGAATGAGTAGTCCATATCAATAGCTCGTAAATACTAAGACGATTCTAGTATGACCCTCATAGAAATGTTGAGTACCAGCATGCTCTGGCGCAACCATTTGCCAAGAAGTGTTTATGAGCTGTTCATTTATTAATGCAACGTATGGCCACATCACTAAAAGCTACTGTCTCCAATTATCTCAGATTACAAACTAATATCCAGCCCACGAATATAGTCTACTGGTCCCTTTGTCATCATCAGGAACTCCGCTGGATCGCCAAGGTAAGTTCTCACAGGACATTCTTGGATGACATGGTGAACATTCTGTTTTTCAGCGCCACAGTCACAACTGGGAGACCTTATTTTCTTCCTGGGGATCGGAATAACTTCCAGTGTTGGTTCTTATTCGATTAAGAACCGACCAGATCTTGCCTGCCAACAAGAAGCTAGGTAGCTTGGTCGATCTGCACGGGGACTTAAATTGTTCCATCGTAGCATTAATCTATTATGTCTGTCTACCGTAGTCATTACTATTGAAGTTGTTGCCATTTCAGGTTCCTGGGCTGGATCGCGAGAGCGAAACTTTTCTTTTCTGATGGCTGGAATGTCTATGTCAACAAGGAGATGAGAATTTTTCTGTAGTTTTTTGTATTTCCATACAAGTGTCCTTTTCCACCGTTGAGATGGAGGTGGTATGTGGCTAAGTATGGGCAGTCAGAAAGTAGTTGTAGGTCTGATTGTACCAGTTGTCTCACAGTAAGTAGCCTCCAATTATAAGCCTAGAAAAAGTGCTATAGGTCAAAGTTCAGAAACTGAGCAGGTGTTATAAGTGTTGTTTGTGTCACCTGACTGATCGAAATACCTAACTGTATGTACGAATATTTTTATATTACTTTAACTTGTATGGAGGTTTATGGTATGCCAGAACTACTGCATAGTCAGTGATGAGAGCCGGCCGAAGTGGCCGTGCGGTTAAAGGCGCTGCAGTCTGGAACCGCAAGACCGCTACGGTCGCAGGTTCGAATCCTGCCTCGGGCATGGGTGTTTGTGATGTCCTTAGGTTAGTTAGGTTTAACTAGTTCTAAGTTCTAGGGGACTAATGACCTCAGCAGTTGAGTCCCATAGTGCTCAGAGCCATTTGAACCATTTGAATCAGTTTTACTGGATTGCAAAAAAATGTGGTTGCGCTCTTATCAGTGAAATACAATACAGTGGTTGAAAATGGTCCCTGAAACTTTCTTTGTTGTTCTGTAATCGCAAATTGATAGTACTGAATGGAACAAAAGTTGGCAAAGTGTCTGTAAATTATAACTCATTCACTCTGTTTCATAGTAATGGAGGTGAAGTAATAACTGAAAATTGTAATTCTTCGATCAGGAATATGGCCTATCAACAGTGACAAATGTACAATTTTCTTTTATCATGCAGGAGACAAAGGATCCAGAATGTTCAGTTTCACCCTCGACTCGTAGGTTAAAGACAGAAAGATACAACGAGTTCTCTGATTGACTAAAGCGACGTAGCAGCTCTCTGATTGGAGGCGAATAATTCTTCTCTAGCTGGCTCACGATATCACATGGCCATGGCGCACAGAAGCACTCTGACGCCATGGTCATGTGATATCGTGAGCCAACCAGAGAAGAGATGTTCGCCTCCAATCAGAGAGCTGCTATGTCGCTTTAGCCAATCAGAGAACACGTTGTATCTTTCTGTCCTTAACATGCAAGTCAAGGGTGGAACCGAACATTCCGGATCGTGTGGGCACAAGTGATACATCTCCAGTGTTGCTAGATGCTTTAAGCTTTTAATACTTACCGCAATGGTGTTTTATAAAACAGTGGACCTTCGATAGTGCCGTTTTAGAGGTTTCAAATTTTTGCATTTTCTTCGAGTTCTAATTTTTTGCACGTAAAGAATTAGAAAATGGTATCTGATCCGCTGGGAGGGAAACGTGACGCAAATGACAAGTTAAATTTTCTCTAGCTTGTTTGGTATATTTGTAACTACATTTTAGGCGTTTCACCACAAGAGAGATTTTTTTTCTTTCTGAGTATGTCGACTCGTTGGAGGAAGAAGATTATACAGAATGTCAGGTATGTGTCTGCTTACGTAGTAAAGATTTAGGGCCACTCTTATGTACTTCTTATTTTGTGTACTGTGTATTAGTTCTTGCAACAAATTGTTGCCCATTATGTAATATTTCCCTCTGATAACGAATTTAAGGCTCAGTACACCTGCTTTATCATTATGATTACTGGAGATATGCTTTGGGTCGAAACATGTTCTGTGTGAAAATGAAAGACTATAGGCCAGCCACAGGTGTCTGAACATGGTGTCGTTTATACTGTTCCTTTTGGTTGCAAGGCATAGCCTTAAAGAAAAGACTGGGAGAAAGTAATCGATACATTTGACTCTGTAAGTTTCTTTGTAGTTGCTTCGCTGGAAATATTTAAACCTATATTAAACTTCAGTATGACATTGTTCATAGACTGTAGCAGAATTATTCAGTTTCATAGGAGCAGAACTGAAGTAAGATGTTTTAATATACTTCTTAAAAAAATAGAAGAATGCGTTCAATTCTTATTGAGTCATATTACATAGTTAGTTGTGAGAAAAGTACAGTACCTTTTATGGTAAACGAGTGAGAGAACTTACCCCCTCCATGTGGCCTTGGTCATGTGAGGCCTGGAGCCAATCAGAAAAGCGGCTGCGAGTTGCTACGTCACATGTCTGTATATGCTTAACGTCCAAGTATAGGGTGTGACCGAACTTTCTAGAATAGGTGAGGCACTTGTGTTATAGCTACAGTATTGGTTGACTGTGTGACTTGTAGTACTCATAGAGAGAGGTTTCTTTGCCTAATTTTATACCAACATATTTACAGTTCATGTGTTTCACACCCAACGAAATTCGTTTCCCTTTCTAATAATATCGACTCCTTGGAGGAAGCAGATAATATTCCATGTCAGGTATGTGCGTACTTTCACAAGATTTACGACCACCATTCGGCGGTTACTGTTTTACATGTCATATGTTAGCTCTTACAACAAATTGCTAACAAAGATGAAATGATTCACTCTAGTAGTAAATTTCATGCTCAGTTCCATATTGAATTTTACATGTACACTTGAATTAGTGTGCATATATCGCGGTGCCCTTTTTCGCATACATGTATTACAGTATTACATTATGGAGCTACTACTGTTATTTGACTACTAAATGCAGCTATCTATGAGTTGGGATCCTCAAACTAACATAGAACCTCACAAATTATTTACTGACGACTATTGCTTGCAAAGAGACTTCATTCCGAAATGTGTTCACTGTAAGAAATATAACTTTATACAATAACCATCTGTGTTTCTAGACGGTATAATTGAACGGCTTGTACTCGATGAAAAGCATGGATCCCACAAAAGATTGGAGAAAGTAATTAATATATACGTTTCTGGTCAGTATTTTTACTGTTGTTTTGTTTGATATTTTTGAACCTATATGAAACTTAAGTTTTTAAGTTGTAACTTAAATATTCAGTTTCCTAGAAAGGGGAGTAATAAATAATAATATATTTATTTGGAAAATAAGAATGGTAGACTTATTTAATTTCCTGTTCAGCCATGTTGTGTAGCATCAGTGATAAACGTTCAATTCCATTTATGGTCATGGACTGGGAAGACCTATCCCCTCCATGCAGCTTTGGTCATGTGATGCCTACAGCCAATCAGAGAAGTCGTTCTATGACTGCCGCCATTACGAGACATGCTACGTCACTTCAGCCAATCAGAGAAGCTGTTTTATTTGTACATGCTTAGTGTCGTAGCCTCGGGCGTCGGCGAACATTCGAGTACGGGTGGGGCTCTCGTGCTATTGCTCCAGTGTTGGTAGCGAACGTTTTGTGAAGCATTAACCCTTCAGTAGTTCTGTTATAGCCGAGCTAGGATTTTAAATGTACTTGCTCTTATTTTTGCTGCATACAGAGCAATTGGTGTAATGTGTGATTAGCTGAAAGAGCAATGAACTTGGTGAGTAGAACGAAGTACAAAAGTGTCTTTGATTGAGGGTATATATTTGTAACACTGTTTGAAAAATTTTACATTAGTGTAGATTCCAGTTCCTTATCGAGAGTGTCGATTTGTTGTAAGAAGAAAATATTACTCTATCCCAGCTGGGTCTGGTTTCATTGACATCACACATTCAGGGCCGCCATTCTGCATTTCTCGTTTAGCTTATTTTTTCGTAGGTATTTAAAAAAGTTCCGGTTCCATATTGAATTTTACATGTACACTTGAATTTGTATGCATATATCATGGTGCCCTTTTTCCCACACATGTATTATAGTATTAAATTATGGAGCTGCTATTGTTATTTGACTACTAAATGCAGCTGTCTGTGAGTTGGGATCCTCAAACTACCACAGAACCTCACAAATTATTTACTGACGACTATTGCTTGCAAAGAGACTTCATTCCAAAGTGTGTTCACTGTGAGAAATATAAGTTTATACAATAACCATCTGTGTTTCTAGATGGAATAATTGAACGGCTTATACTGGATGAAAAGCAGGGAGCCAACAAAAGATTGGAGAAAGTAATTAATATATACGTATCTGGTCAGTTTTTTTCCTGTTGTTTTGTTTGATATGTTTGAACCTATATGAAACTTAAGTTTGTAATTGTGTGTAATTTGTAACTTAAATATTCAGTTTCCTAGAAAGGGGAGTAATAATATATTTTTTTTGAAAATAAGAATGGTCGAATTATTTAATTTCCTGTTCAGCCATGTTGTGTAGCATCAGTGAAAAACGTTCAATTCCATTTATGGTCATGGACTGGGAAGACCTACCCCCTCCATGAGGCTTTGGTCATGTGATGCCTACAGCCAATCAGAGAAGTCGTTCTGACTGCCGCCATTACGAGACATGCTACGTCACTTCAGCCAATCAGAGGAGCTGTTGTATTTGGACACGCTTAGTGTCGTAGCCTCGGGTGTCGGCGAACATTCGAGTACGGGTGGGGCTCTCGTGCTATAGCTGCAGTGTTGGTACCGAACGTTTTGTGAAGCATTAACCCTTCAGTAGTTCTGTTATAGCCGAGCTAGGATATTTAATTGCCTTGTTTCTTTTTTTACCACATAAAGAGCAACTGGTGTAATATGTGATTAGCTGGAAGAGCAATGAAACTTGGTGAGTAGAATGAAGTATGAAACTGTCTTTGATTGAGGGTATATATTTGTAACACTGTTTGAAAAATATTACATGAGTGTAGATTCCAGTTCCTTATGGAGAGTGTCGATTTGTTGGAAGAAGAAAATATTACTCTATCCCAGCTGGGTGTGGTTTCATTGTCATCACACATTCAGGGCCGCCATTCTCAATTTCTCGTTTAGCATATTTTTTCGGAGGTATTAAAATAAGTTCCGGTTGCATATTGAATTTTAAATGTACACTTGAATTTGTGTGCACATAACGTGGTGCCCTTTTTCCCATACATGTATTACAGTATTAAATTATGGAGCTGCTATTGTTATTCGACTACTAAATGCAGCTGTCTGTGAGTTGGGATCCTCAAATTAACATAGAATTTCACAAATTATTTACTGACGACTATTGCTTGCAAAGAGACTTCATTCCGAAATGTGTTCACTGTGAGAAATATAAGTTTATACTATAACCATCTGTGTTTCAAGATGGCATAATTAAACAGCTTATACCGGATGAAAAGCATGCATACCACAAAAGATTGGAGAAAGTAATTAATATATACGTTACTGGTCAGTTTTTTTACTGTTGTTTTGTTTGATATTTTTGAACCTATATGAAACTTAAGTTTGTAATTGTTTGTAATTTGTAACTTAAATATTCAGTTTCCTAGAAAGGGGAGTATTAATATATTTATTTTGAAAATAAGAATGGTAGAATTGTTTAATTTCCTGTTCAGCCATGTTGTGTAGCATCAGTGAGAAACATTCAATTCCATTTATGGTCATGGACTGGGAAGACCTACCCCCTCCATGCAGCATTGGTCATGTGATGCCTACAGCCAATCAGAGAAGTCGTTCTGACTGCCGCCATTACGAGACATGCTACGTCACTTCAGCCAATCAGAGAAGCTGTTGTATGTGTACACGCTTAGTGTCGTAGCCTCGGGCGTCGGCGAACATTCGAGTATGGGTGGGGCTCTCGTGCTATAGCTGCAGTGTTGGTACCGACCGTTTTGTGAAGCATTAACCCTTCAGTAGTTCTGTTATAGCCGAGCTAGGATATTTAATTGCCTTGTTTCTTTTTTTACCACATAAAGAGCAACTGGTGTAATATGTGATTAGCTGGAAGAGCAATGAAACTTGGTGAGTAGAATGAAGTATGAAACTGTCTTTGATTGAGGGTATATATTTGTAACACTGTTTGAAAAATTTTACATTAGTGTAGATTCCAGTTCCTTATGGAGAGTGTCGATTTGTTGGAAGAAGAAAATATTACTCTATCCCAGCTGGGTCTGGTTTCATTGTCATCACACATTCAGGGCCACCATTCTCAATTTCTCGTTTAGCATATTTTTTTCGGAGGTATTAAAATAAGTTCCGGTTTCATATTGAATTTTAAATGTACACTTGAACTTGTGTGCACATAACATGGTGCCCTTTTTCCCATACATGTATTACTGTATTAAATTATGGAGCTGCTATTGTTATTCGACTACTAAATGCTGCTGTCTGTGAGCTGGGATCCTCAAATTAACATAGAATTTCACAGATTATTTACTGACGACTCTTACTTGAAAAGAGACTTCATTCCAAAATGTGTTCACTGTGAGAAATATAAGTTTATACAATAACCATCCGTGTTTCAAGACGGTATGATTGAACGACTTATACTGGATGAAAAGCATGGATCCCACAAAAGATTGGAGAAAATAATTAATACATACGTTTCTAGATAGTTTTTTTACCTTTGTTTTGTTTGATATTTTTGAACCTATATGAAACTTAAGTTTGTAATTGTTTGTAAGTTGTAACTTAAATATTCAGTTTCCTAGAAAGGGGAGTAATAATATATTTATTTTGAAAATAAGAATGGTCGAATTATTTAATTTCCTGTTCATCCATGTTGTGTAGCATCAGTGAGAAACGTTCAGATCCATTTATGGTCATGAACTGGGAGGACCTACCCCCTCCATGCGACTTTGGTCATGTGATGCCTACAGCCAATCAGAGAAGTCGTTCTATGACTGCCGCCATTGCGAGACATGCTACGTCACTTCAGCCAATCAGAGAAGCTGTTATATTTGTACATGCTTGACGTCCTAGCCTTAGGTGTTTGCGATCATTCGAGAATGGGTGGGGTTCTCGTGCTACATTCCATTGTTGACAGACAACGTTTTATGAAAGCAGTAACCCTTCAATAGTTCTGTTCTAGCCGAGCCATGATCTTAAATTTACTTGTTTCTTTTTTTACTGCATAAAGAGCAACTGGTGTAATGTGTGATTATCTGGAAGAGCAATGAAACTTGGTGAGTAGAATGAAGTATGAAAGTGTCTTTGATTGAGGGTATATATTTGTAACACTGTTTGAAAAATTTTACATGAGTGTAGATTCCAGTTCCTTATTGTGAGTGTCGACTTGTTGGAAGAAAAAAATAATTCTCTATCCTTGCTGTGTCCGGTTTCATTGTTGTCACAAATTCAGGGCTACCAATCTGCATATCTCATTTAGCATATATTTTCGTAGGTATTAAAATATATTAGGGTAGAAGAAGCATAGTTTCAGCTGATAAGTAATTTCATGCTCAGTTTAATTTTAAATCTAAACCTCTCTGTGCTTAGTAGTTCTGACAGTTTGGTTTCAGAATATGCTTAGATAATATTATTTTGTAGCAGGCATGTAATTGGTTGATATTTAGTATTTCGTAAGTTAGTTGATGCATAAAAGTGGTAGTATTCAGTTTACTATGATTTGTTGTAATTTGATGTGTTCTTGATGTATGTTATTGTGTTGTTATGGTAACATGCACATTTTCTTTCTAACAAATCAAGATAGTTGTAACCTGATGGTGAAGTGATTATTTATCAGGTAATCGGTTTTCTATGCATTTTAAATTCCTTGTATTAATTTGGTTTGAAATGTTTAAATCCTAGATTGCAAAATTTATAAGGCATAGCTTAATAATTCAGCAGAATATAGAGAGACATCATGCAGCAACATATTGACTGGAATAATGAAAATGACTGGATATTTTAACTTCCAATTCAGTTATGTTACAGTCCTATTCATGGATTTGAAGGGAAAACCAGCACATTTTCTATAATGAACATACGAAGTAGAGTTTAGGAAGAAAATATTTCAATAATAATGCTGTAATTTAATTAATTTGATTTGAACATTTCAATAAAATTGGTAACTGTTTCAGAGTCTATTTATTACTGATAACCTTTGAATTTTTTAGGATCTCTTAATGGACTCTTATTAAGAAAGAATAATAAAGGAGCTCTGTGTTTGTATTTCAGGTTGCTGATGTAAATCACTGGGAAAAGAAAGTCATCCATACACAACTGCACTATGTGGGAGAATAGTCCATGACACTATTACTGTTCGCCTGCCATGAGTTGATAACTTGTTGGGTTTCGTTTTGTATCTAAGCTCCATATTAGGTTTGTACTAAGTTTCGATACATGGAAAGGAAAATTTGTTCCATTATTCCTAATGCAAGGCAGGTTTTAGAGAGATTGGTCTGGCCAGAAATGATATTGTAGCTCAGTTCAGAGAATTTCAGTATGTTTCCAGTACTCCACTATGAGGAGAATAATTTAGCACAATCACTTTTCTTCATTCGACAACACAGTTTCTCTTAATATGCAAAAAAAAAATTGATTGTGAAAGGAGAGATATACCCCAAATGACAGTTTTAAATGCTGTTAACTAATCCTATAGCAGAACTATAAGTTGTCTGTCTTGCCTTCTAGTAGACTGCTTTGTAAGTTGTTCAGTATAACTGAAGTCAGACTTCTAAAGTCTATGACTATTTTGTTAACAGGGTGACAGCTGGTAAATTGCTTCAGTTTATCACCTTTCTCATTTCAGTTTACTGTTAGTGACCCTTTAAAACATACTAAGAATATAGGTTTTTATTTTCATGTTGTACATTTCTGAAAAGATCTCACTCATGAATTTTGTGACTTTTCGAAAGATGTTTTGAGATTCAGCTAAATACACTATCTTTTTTCCCTATGTATAATTATTCCATAATAACATTCATTTATTGCTTTGTCTATGTAAATATTATACAGGAAGAGGAATATACCACACACCTCCTTGCTCACTTTTTAAGTGCTGTAAATTAAACGAAGTAAGCTACTTCATTCCTACAAACTAGATGGACTATTGTACTACATCTGTGACTCAACTTGCACTTTGCAATATCCATGATTTTAGATCATTATACAGTTTGAAAGGAATTTTAGAAGTCAATAAGCAGTACGAACTATGATTTATTGGTTATGATAATTATTAGTTTCACAAGCTAATTACTATTTCTCTTGTTCATCTGCTGTTTAAGAATTCAAATTAACCTCAAACAGGGTTCTTTTGTCTTTTCTTGAAATTCTTTCACTGCCTAGTGAGGTAGTACAGTGTTCTCACACATCTACATCTAAATCTACATCAACATCTATACTCTACAAACCACTGAGAAGTTCATGGCAGGGAGTATATTCTATTGAACTAGTTATTAGAGTTTCTTTCTGTTTCATACACATATGGAGTGCAGGAGGAATGACTGTTTATTCTAATCTTATCTTTATGATCCCTATGTGAGTGATACAAAGGGGGTTGCAGTATGTTCCTTGATTCATCATTTAAAGCCCATACTTAAAACTTTGTCAGTAGACTTCCTTGTGTTATCTATGTCTGTCTTCAAGAGTCTGCCAGTTCATATCCTTTGGTATCTCTGTGAGACTGTCCCATTGATGAAACAAACCTGCAAACATTTATGCTGTCCTTCTCTGTGTACATTCAATGTCCCCTGTTTGCCCTATTTGGTATGTATTCCACACAGTTGAGAAATATTCTAGAATCTTTCATATGAGTGATTTTTAAGCAATCTCCTTCATACACTGATTGCACTTCCCCAGCATTCAACCAATAAACCGAAGTCAATCACCCACTTTAGCCACGACTGAGCCTACGTGATCATTTCATACCCCTACAAAGTGTTACACCCAGGTATTTATATGAGTTGGCCACTTCCATCTGTGACTCATTAATATTACAGTCATAGGATACTATGTTTTTCATTCTGTGAAGTGTACAGATATACATTTTTGAACATTTAAAGCATGTTTCCAATATTTATACCACTTTGAAATCTTATCAAGAGATGAATGAATATTTAGTCAAATTCCTATAGAAAGAACTTGATTATAAACAACTGAATCATCTACAAAAAGTCTGAGGTTGCTACTAATATTGTCTGTTAGATCATCAACATACATCATTAACAGGGAAGGTAGCAACACACTTCCCTTTGGCACATGCAAGGTTACTTCTACATCTGGCAGTGACTCTCCATCCAAGATAATATACCATGTTCTCCCACTAGGTAGCCCTATCGTACGCATTCTGCATTTATGCGACCCACTTGACCATCCTTTCCCGTAGGTGCAGGGCCACAGCAGTAATGATGCATCCACTTTAACCCTGCTGCCTGACTGCCCATTCGTAACCTGTTTGCCCACTCTTTCCTACTGTTCCCACATCCAGATGTGTCCAGCTGCCCACTGGTTGGCAATCGAGCTACTTTAAACCAATTAAGGCAAATGCCAGCATGGTATCTTTGAATAGAACAAGGCCGATTTCCTTCCATATCCTTCTCCTAATTCCAGCATTCTGGGCGCTAATAACCTTAATGTTGGGTGCCCAGAAAATCTTCTCATCGATAGTGTTTCGTTTGTGCAGTTGCTGCATAGTTCTCAAGACTTGTATTTCACTTCAGTTCCTTATCTGTTTTATCAAACTGTTCTCTTAATATTTTTGATAATCTTTGTGCTGTGTTGTAACTGTTGCCTCTTTTGTTGAGCAAGTAAGCAAGTAATTTCTTCATAGAATTTTACAATTGTTTCTGATTTCCTCTACTTCAGGGCTTAACAACTGGCCGGTTTTGAGCCTGAGTACTCGCGTCTGCTCAGGCACGTGCTCGCGAGCAGGTGCTAGGTCGCGGAGTAGGGAGGGAGGGGAGGGAGAGGAAAGCGCGCGCACGTTTGAATAGGGCCGCAGCATGCCTATTGAATTCGCGCCGACTGTGTAACGTTTAAAGTACTACGATCATCTCTTAATAGTCACTTCGCTTGTTAAGAATCATGTGAAGTCGCCATTGTGTAATCCCAACCATGTTTTCGCAGTTCAACCCCCATTGGGAGGAATTGTATCTGTTTACTGAAAAAGATGGTGTTGCAAAATGTTTAGTATGTCACAAAACGCTGAATTCTTTTACGAAATTTAATTTGCAGCGACATTATATGTCGTACCACGCGAAAGACTACGGACGTGGAAAATGTGATTGACCAGATTGTGCACAGGAAGTTATTAAACTTAAAAGGAAGCTATCGGAAGAAGATCTGGACGACGAAGAAAAATCAACTGAGGCAGCTCTCAGAGTGGGTTACAAAATTGCTTTGCTTATAGCAAAATCCCTGCGCCCCTTAACTGATGGCAATTTAATAAATGAATGTTTGGTAATTGCAGTGGAACATTTGTGTCCATCTGAAGTTGAACAGTTTCGGATTGTGCCATTATCTAACATGACCATTATGCGTCACATACAGGACATGGCAGACGACGTCCAGAGCCATCTTGCAAATATCTGTAAAGATTTTATGGTGTATTCTCTAGCTCTGGACGAAAGTGTTGATATCACTGCAACAGCGCAGCTTGCCATATTTATTAGAGGTGTTAATAGAGATCTTCAGGTAAGGGAGGAGCTCCTCAATGTAGTAGCCATGAAGAACACTACAACCGGAGGTGATATTTTAAGTAGTGTTGAAGAAAGTGTTGAAAATATAGGATTGTCGTGGAAT
Organism: Schistocerca serialis cubense; assembly: GCF_023864345.2. NCBI lineage: Eukaryota > Metazoa > Arthropoda > Insecta > Orthoptera > Acrididae > Schistocerca > Schistocerca serialis. The sequence continues at coordinate 693,117,107 of NC_064640.1, read as the reverse complement.
TCTTTAGTTTCAGTGTCTACAGATGGTAGAGGCATACACTAAGCTAATAAAATTATGTGGCACGCGTACATTCTCCTTTATTTGTTTCATTTGTCGCAGTAATAATTCGTGAGTGATATCCCTGCAGGTGGCCGCGGATTTATATCGACTGGCGGCAGCTGTTGTGTGCCCCACGTGACTCTCCCCACTCTCCAGTCTGGTCCGGTAGTGGGGGTAGCGTGCTCGCGCTGGTCTGTGCTCGCGCCTTACTGCTCACAGCTTGCTCCGCGAGCACGTATGTTGTGAAGCCCTGCTCTACTTCATTTTTGTGCAAAGTTCATCCTCCACTGAAGTTAATGGCAGCATTTATCTGAACCTTTTGACATCTTGACTATTTGTTCATCCTCCACCCACGTTTATGACTGCATTTATTTGCGCCTTTTACTCTCTTGTCTAGTTATTATGTACTTCAAACTATCACCTTTTTGTAGTTGTAGCATACCATTTGTTAATCCATGTTTACTTTGCTCTCTTAGACTTATGTTTGCTCCATTTTGATTCTGCTGTAATTTACATTGTTGTTTTTACAAACTTGGCAGTTGCAAACTTATTTATTCTTAACTGAATTCTTTCAGGGCTGTATTAGTGTTACTGGCAACAGAAATTAGTTTTCAATAATAATAATAATTTCATCTCTCAGTTTTTTGTTTGTTATTTCTCTTTGGGGTCCTCTTGTTTAAAGTTTCGTTCTAAAGAACATCAGATGAATATCCTAAAATTATGACCATTGCTTGTGGATCTACCATAGCGGTGGGTGTATTTTGTACCTGTTAGACTTTTGCAGTTGATAATAACACAGAGTGTTTCGTTAAAGTGTCTGGTGACTTTCATCCACATAGTGTATGTTGTGAGTGGCTGATAGCTCGAAGATGTACTGTGCGGGAATGTCATATGACTGTACTCAGAAATCAGTCTCGACTTTGCGGAAACCATTGTTGTGCCAACAAGGCTGATGATCTGTGTCGTTTGTTCTTTGGTGTCCGGTGGAAGCAGTGTTTGGCTCCACTGTGATAGGTATGTATTCATTTTTAATTTCCTGTGGGTAATGCATGACCATTTTTACTATCAATGGCATGTTATGATATGCTATAGCTCTTTGTCTCAAGTTTTGGTCCCCATTTAGCACTCTTAACGAAGGGCAAAATTCGTCTTCTTGCTTAGAAATTTAATTCTTGCATAGTACTTCTATTTCCATTATACTGTTAATTACTAATATAAACGAAAATTCTAAATGCTTTTTAAAGCATCAAGACATTGAAGGAACTGTTGACTGGTATGTGTCTGTTATCAGGATGATTGATTCTGGGTTATCAGTTTTTATGTTTGCTTTGAGCAGTTTGAAAATACTGCACCATGTACAGAATAAAACACTGGTAAAAATAAAGACTGTTGCTAGTAATATTCCATCTTCTTTTGCTATTTTAAATAATAGTCATTGATGACATTAATGAGGAATTCCATAGATGTGTACATAAATGAAAATTTCTTAGTCTGTAAGATATTTATGAATTGCTGGTATCAAGCAAAAGACGAGACTTTTTGAAAGTAGTGGTTCAATAATTCTGAAATATTCTATATAAATAAATTTCGTATTTTAAACAATAATTTGGATTCCATTTATTAGCTGTTTTAGGTAAATACATGCCCTAAAACATGCTCAAGTATACTAAACGATCTGTGTGATTATGTTTCAGGTTGCTGAACTAACTCACTGAAATTGGAGTGATGACTACAAACATCTACACTATGTGCTTATAGTCTCCAAATACTTATTGTTGTTTGGGAGCTATATAATTAATAGCTTACTTGGTTTAATCTTCAAGGAAATCTTTCTAATGGGTTGTAATACATTCTTGGCAGGAAATGTTTCTTTTTCATTCTGTTACATGGTGAATAGCTCAATCTGATGTTTAGGCAAACTTGCCTGGCCAAACCAACAGTCTCATTCATCACAGATATAACCCATTTCTTAGATGCTCCATAAAACATTTTTCCTCTGTTACATGTATATGTTACCCCATTTTTCCTACATATATGAAGGTTGCACCCTGAGGCAATCTCCTCTGTCCCCTCTATCCTGTGTCAGTCATGATTATCCTTCTATCATTATATCTGGCTCACATCTCTCAACAAACATAATGAATTAAATTTCTTTTATCAGAATAACTACAAATGCTAATTTACTGTTTAGTTCCACATTACATTCTTTCTGTGACAGAGTCTGCTTCTTTAAAAATATTAATCTATGATTAAGTGACAGATTTCTTTAGCTCAAATCTGTTTGCCTTTGTAATTTAAAGGAAAGCCATGGCAGATGGTTAAAATTATTCAAGCTTACTCAACACAGTCAAGGATGTAGGTCGTAATTTTGTGTTTTGTTTACAACTGCTCCTTTGTATTATTTGTTTGCATTACCACACCGTCAAGAATAAAAATAATTTCACTACTTTGATCTCTGGCAACATCGTTTTCATATGCATCAAATAAGACATTGTCTTTTACATCAAGATTTCCACAAGATTTGATGATGGGTTTTGTATAACCTGATGCTGGTATTTCAGAAGTGACAAACTCGATGATGTTTAATTTTGGTTGTGTATCTGCCATCTTTGTCGCCAGTGGACGTCTGTAGCTATCTGCAAAAATACCCCCAATTATTACATCACACCCTAGAAACGTGTCTCCCTTTATTTCCTTGTTCTTGTTGATGTAGTGGCCATCAGTCGAAAGACTGGACTGATGCAGCTCTCCACGCTACTCTATCCTGTACAATCCTCTTCATCTCTGAGTAACTACAGCAACCTATATCCTTGTGAGTCTGCTTACTCTATTCATCTCTTAGTCTCTTTCTACGATTTTTACCCTCCACACTTCCCTCCAGGACTAATTTGGTGATCCCTTGATGCCTCAGAATGTGTCCTACCATCCGTCCCTTCTTCTAGTCAGGTTGTGGCACAAATTTCTCTTCTCCCCAGTTCTGTTCAGTACCTCTGCATTAGGTACCTGGTCTATCCATCAAACCTTCACATTCGTCTGTAGCACCACATTTCAAAATCTTCTATTCTCTTCTTGCCTAAACTGATTATTGTCAATGTTTCACCTTCATACATGGCTACACTCCATACAAGTACTTTTACAAAGACTTTCTAACACTGTAATCTACATTCGATATGAACAAATTTCTCTTCTTAAGAGACGCTTTTCTTGCCACTGACAGTCCTTTTTATAGCTTCTCTACATAGACCATCATCATTTACTTTTGCTTCCCAAATAGTAAAAATCATTTACAATTTTATGTGTCTCATTTCCTATCTAATTCCCTCGGCATCACTTGATCTAATTCGACTATATTCCATTATCTTCATTCTGCTTTTATTGATGTTCATGCTATATCCTCCTTTCAAGACTCTGTCCATTCCATTCAACTGCTCTTCCAAGTCCTTTGCTACCTCTGATAGAATTTCAATGTCATCACAAAATCTCAAGGTCTTTATTTCCTCTCCCTGGACTTTAATTCCTACCATAATTTTTTGTTCACTTTACATCTTGCTCAACATACATATTGAATAACATTGGGGATAGGCTACAACAGTGCCTCACTCCCGTCTCAACCACTGCTTCCATTTCATGCCACTTGACTCTTATAACAGCCATCTGGTTTCTGTACAAATCGTAAATAGCCTTTGGCTTTCTATATTTTACCTCAGCCACCCTCAGAATTTAAAAGAGAATATTTCAGTCAACATTGTCAAAACCTTTCGCTAAGTCTACAAATACTATCAGTGTAGGTTACCCTTTCCTTAACCTATCTTCTAAGATTAGTCATTTGATCAGTCATGCCTCACATATTTGTACATATCTCCGAAATCCAAACTGCTGCGAGGTTGGCTTCTACCATTTTTCCCATTCTTGTGTAAAGGATTCATGTTAGTAGTTTGCAGCCATGAAATAACCCGGTAATTTTCACAAGTGTCAGAAACTGCTTTCTTTGGAACTGGAATTACTATATTCTTCTTGAACTCTAAGGGTATTTCAACTGTCTCATGCATCTTGCTCACCAAATGGAGGAGTTCTGCCATGGCTGGCTTTCCTAAGGCAATCAGTTTGATCTAACGGAATGTTGTCTACTCACAGGGCCTTGATTACGACTTAAGTCTTTCAGTGCTCTGTCAAATTCTTAATGCAGTATCGTATCTCCCATTTCATTTGGATCTACCTCGTCCACCAATTCTGTATTATTGCCCTCAAGAACATCTCCCTTGTACAGACCCTTTGCATACTCCTTCCACCTTTCTGGCTTCCCTTCTTTGCTTAGAACTAGTTTTCCATCTGAGCTCTTGATATTCATACAGGTGGTTCTCTTTCCTCCAAATGTGTCTTTAATTTTCTTGTAGGCAGTATCTGTCTTACCCCTAGTGAGATACATTTTATAAAACCTGATTTATGTAGGGTTCATCTATCTTATTCCTAGTAAAATATGCGTCTATATCCTTACATTTATCCTCTAGCCAAAGCTGCTCAGCCATTTTGCACTTTCTGTCAATCTCATTTTTAGACGATTTTACTCCCTCTTTTCTGCTTCATTTACTGCATTTTTATATTTTCTCCTTTTATCAGTTAAATTCAATATCTCTTGTGTTACCCATTTATTTATACCAGCTGTCACCTCTTTACCTACTTGATCTTCTGCTGCCTTGTCTATTTCATTTCTCAAGGCTACCCATTCTTCTTGTACTGCATTGCTTTCCCCTGATCTAGTCAATCATTCCCTAATGCTCCGTTTGAAACTCTACAACCTCTGGTCCTTTCAGTTTATCCAGGTCTCATCTCCTTAAATACCTACCTTTTCTTCAGTCTCTTCAGTTTCAATCCACAGTTCATAAACAATAAATTGTGTTCAGGTTCCATATCTACCCCTGGAATTGTCTTACAATTTAGAACTTGGTTTCGAAATGTGTCTCACCACTATGTAATCAATCTGAAACCTTCCAGTGTCTCCAGGTATCTTCCACATATACATTCTTCTCTCATGATTCGTAAAACAAGTGCTAACAATGGTTACATTATGCTCTGTACAAAATTCTACCAGGCAGCTTCCTCTTTCATTCCTTTCCCCCAGTCCATATTCACCTGCTACTTTTCCTTATCTGCTTTATCAAACTCTTCTCTTTGTATTTTTGGGTCATCTTGAGGGTGTATTACACTTATTGCCTTTCCTATTAATTCAGTCGTCAGTTCATTACTTCGAATAAATTCTCGATGTCCTGGTATTCTACTCCTTGTCATTATGTATGATATAAGCTTCATCACAATTTCTAACAGAATTTTCTTAGCATATGTTCTCAACACGAGTCTTCGACCAGTTACTATGACCTGGATGTTTTCCCATTTATAAGACTTTTTTTGAAATTTTAGAGTGCCATTCCTCAATTCAGGCCTCATTTGCTCCCTTTGAATGTCTGTTTACTACTTTTTTGAGTCTCCTCTTGGCTGTTCTTCAGTCTTAAGAATTGTGATGTTCATTTTTATTAAGTGTAGTTATTGTGCTATCTGTCTGGAATAATACCCCAGAACTCCTGTTTCTTAGTTCATGATGACTACAGTAACGATCAAGTTAACTACTGTGAGATTCGCCAGTTGAAAATAAAGCTGATACCAGCCGATCTGGGCGCATCTGTCTTGTGTTAAACTCTCTGGTGGGGTGTTAGTTTTAGAGGGCAACATTAGTGATTCTTTGTGCCAATACAGTCAGTTCTTTTCACTGACATTACATTCTATGATTGTAAGTTTGATGTGTGAATTGCATTTCTGGAGACTTAAGCCACATAGTGCTTCGTGTGAGCAACTGCAACCTGGAGAATATCATGTACGGGTTTTTCGACCATGTGTACAAAGCCAGTGTCGTGTGCGTGGAAACCACTATCGTGGTGGTGCAGCTTTTGACTGGTGTCGTTTCCTAATCGGTTTTCGGTGGAGAGAAGCTCGGCTTCGTGTTGATAGGTGTGTAGACTTACAGACAAATATTTTTACATTTTTTGACATTGCTCATTATTTGGTCAGATGTGTACATAACCCAATATATTCTTAGCCTGTGAAATGTATGTGTGTTCTCAATAATATGCAACTGAACATACTTTTTGAAAAAAAGTAAATGAGTAAAATTTAATTATTTTACATACATCAATTTCATATTTTAAAAATAAATTTATAGTTCCTTACGTTTATCAAGTGTATTAGGTAAATATATGTCTGAAAACATACTGAAGGAAACTACTGCAAATGTAAATACTAAACGATTTGTGTGATAATGTTTCAGGTTGCTGAAGTAACTCATCTACGAATGGTGGCCACAGGCAGCTACACTATGTGGTGATACTCTCTGGATGTTTATAGTTTTTTGTTAGCCTTATAGCCAGTAGTTTGTAGAAGCTTCTTATTTTACAACTACTTGCTTTAATTTTTGCAGAATATTTCCCACTGAGTTATATGATACATGAAAGTCAGAAAATATCTCTGTTCCTGTTTCCGGATGAATAATTGTGCCCAACAGCTAGGAAAACTCTTCTAGCACATGTGGTACTCTCATTCACCACAAAGGCATTCAATGGATTTTCATCCTTACCTGTATGGAAGCTTGTGCAAAAATACCAGTCGTTTATCTTCGGACCACAATGAAATAGTCTGTGATTGGTAGATAGGAACATTATCGTGTTGATACAAAAAAGCTGATATCAACCTGATCTCATACTATAGTAGTGTGGTAATACCTAAATCATACTCATAATCACCTGTGTTCATTTGCTACTAAAGAAAACTAATGATGCATAACACAACAGAAAAAGCAGTCCAGATCATCACACCACTTCTAACGAATTTCTCTGTGGCCACAACACGCTCAGATAGGACATAGGGGAGTTAAAGACGTTAGCTGCAACCGGGCATTTATTGAAATCCGTGGGGAAAGCAGAAAGTCTATACCAGATGGGGATTCGTATCCATGTTTCCTGCTTCCTCGACAGGTGCGCTGACTACTTTGCCATCCAGACACTGTGGTCATTACAACTCTGAGGACTACCCTATAAGGCCTCCCATTGCACACAAATTCTCAACTTATCCACACACTACTGATTTGGCGCCCTTGCCCATTATCCTCATTAGTCGCAGCATTTCTCTGAGTCTCATAATAGTTCGAGCCTGGCATGCATCTGCTCCAAAGGGTTCTTGGCCATCCTCGCCTTAATTATAGATGTTGTATTTGTTCTACAGACATGTCCGAAAAAACAGACACAATTTTTGATACTTCAGGGACTATGAATCAAGACAAAAAGACACTGATTTAAATCAGTGGAGAAAGTTGAAAATTTAGTCTGGTCCAGGATTCAAAACCCGGGTGTGCCACTTGCTAGCAGATGCACTGACCACTATGCAATCTGGAGACAGTGGTCTCTGGAAATGCATGGACTACACTAACACGCCTCCCATCAGACATAAATTCTCAACTTATGCACACACTACTGTTGCAGTGTCAGGTGGCCATTATCCTCATTACCTATGGCATTTTGCTGATTCCTGTAAGAGCTCGACCTTAGAGTGCAACTGCACCGAAGTGATGGTTCGCCATCCTCATCTTAATTGCTTATGTGGTCTTTGTTCTTTCAGCCATTCTGAAAGAACTGACACCAAAGAATCATTAAGGTGAGGATGCCCAATGATCACTTCAGTGCACATGCACACCAAGATAGAACCTTCATGGGAATCAGCAAAATGTCACGAGTAATGAGTAAAATGGGTAAGAGACATTACATCAATAGTTTGTGGATAAGTTGAGAATTTGGGTCTGATGGGAGGCGAACTAGGGTACTAGTCCATGCAGTTGCTATGAGCACTGTGACCAGATGGTGTAGTGGTCAGTGCATCTGCCCAGTAAGCAAGAGATCCAGGGATCTTTTTTGTCCTGTATTACTTTTTTTGCTTTTTCTATTAATTCAGCATCAGTTCTTTGTTCAAAATAAACGTTCATATTTCCTCCAGTGTTCTGTACCATATGGTTGTGTCAAATATGCATCCTATCTCCATTTCTAATCGAATTTGCTTGAGTGCAGGTTCTCCACACTGTTTTTTGGCTAGTTACTAAGCTTGGTGCATTTTCTTCAAATCTTAGAATGTCATTCCTCAACTCATGTGTCATTTGCTCTCTTAGAATGCCTGTTTGCGACATTTTGGAGTCTTCTCTAATTAATGTTAATATTTTAACAATTTCGAACTTACTTTTGTTCCACATGAGTTCCATTATTTTCCTGCCTGTATGTGATCTTCTAGTGCTTTTGGTATTATAAATCCATTAATAATTTGCTGGTATCTGTAACCTCATTTCCTTGCTACGTTTGCTATTTTTCATACTGTCAGATCCTTGATTCAGCTTTCATCATGAAGAGGTCTGGATTAATTTCCAAGAACTTACGTTTTTCAATTTTCGCCCACCAATGCGATGGAATGTTTCGTTTGAGGGCCCTGGAATTATACTCTGTTCATTTTTTCACTCATATTCTAGGATGCAAAACCTGATGTGTTGGAGAGTTTGTTGTTTTGCGTATTTGGACACTTCAGCCACATAGTGTATGCTGTGAGTGGCTGCCAGCCAGCGAATATCGTGTGCAGGAAAATCGTTCGACTGTGAGTGCAGAAACTGGTACGGTATCGTGTACACGGAGACGGGTTTTGTGCTGACGCGGCCGTTGATCGGTGTCGTTTACCACTCGTGTATGACGCAGAGAGAACTCGGCCTCATAGGGATGGGTATGTATTCACTTTTAAATTACTGAAGAGAATGTGTGAATGTGTGCATTATGTAGTCACTAGGGTATGTTGTGGTGTTCCATTAACTATGAGTGGTCTTACTTTAGCTGTTATAATTATGTGCAAAGTTGAGGGATCACTTCTTGAAATTACATAACTATTATATAGTGCGTATTTGATACCATAATTACACTATTTGTTAAGTGCAGAGGTTAGAGCATTTCCTATAGCTATGAAATAGATAATGTTAAATTTTCAGATATCTCTCTTTGGTTTGAGTTTGATGTAATATGTAAATATGTGGATATTTGCTCACTTGTTATTATGAAAACTACATAGGATTTTGTAAATTTGATACAATGTGCTTTATGCTTCTGCTCTAAGAATCTACTTGCACCCATTTAATGAACATACATGCACTTCTGACATATTTTTATTAAGAACATGTTGATAACACTTCTGAAAGTGTCTTTGGTTTGTTCACTGATGTTACGTAAATACTGAAAGAGTATATGTTTTATTCTACAGTCGCAATTAATTTATTTTACCAACTGGCTACCAGTTTCGGTACAGAGTAACATCTTCAGGCTATCCGCAAGCATGCAGACATCACACTGGCTTCCCTAGTATGTGTGTCAAATATTGTACCAAAACACATAACCAATTGACAAATAAAGTAACTGCGACTGTAGACTATAAAACATACTTTTTCACACAGTATTTCAGGAACATGTATTTTCTAAATACTCTGGAGGATGTTTTACCCAGCGAAAATTTCATTACCTAAAGGCTAACAGCAGTTTTATATGTTAAACAAGCTGTGGTTAGGTGGGTCATACAAGTTACCATCAACAGCAACTTTTTTCATAAAAATCTGGGATACTTATAGTTGTGCAGTATTGCTTGGCAAGAATGAAATTCCATATTTATATCACAGATGATGGCAAATATAAAATTATATTAATTCCTTTCACAGAAGCCATATCTAAGAAAAAAAAGTATTGTGTATTTCTTCCTTAGGTGACAAGCATTGAGAACTATTAGAGCAATCCATAAATGATTTAGTAAGGATGATAAGTGCGAATTGTTGTCTTAACTAAATAACAGCTTGTAATTCTATAAACTGCTGCTGATTATGAAAGTTAATAGCTTCAGCAGTTTTCTGAAAATCAAAAGTGCTTAGAACTGACTACATACTGGTATTGGGTACTATTGTTTATTTCCTTTTTGCATAATTATTTAAGACTGAAACTGAAATAGTAATTATCAGTATTAGATTTATCTGTCATGACAAGTTCTACAACATTCAGTTCATTAAATGAAGATTACATGAATAATTTAATCACTCAAATAACAATATACCACTGCAAGCAGATCCTGTAGCTTTCAAATTTAAAGTGACTTCTGGTGTATCAGCACAAAATTTTGAATGTATTACCTGTTTGTCGAATGTATTCAATGTTTCTTCAATATGCATTGTAAGTCACTTACAGATTGTTGTTGTTGTTGTTGTGGTCTTCAGTCCTGAGACTGGTTTGATGCAGCTCTCCATGCTACTCTATCCTGTGCAAGCTTCTTCATCTCCCAGTACATACTGCAGCCTACATCCTTCTAAATCTGCTTAGTGTATTCATCTATTGGTCTCCCTCTACGATTTCACCCTCTACACTGCCCTCCAATGCTAAATTTGTGATCCCTTGATGCCTCAGAACATGCTCTACCAACCGGTCCCTCTTTCTTGTCAAGTTGTGCCACAAACTCCTCTTCTTCCCTATTCTATTCAGTACCTCCTCTTTAGTTACCAAACTATTTATCGTCCATGTTTCACTTCCATACATGGCTACACTCCATACAAATACTTTCAGAAACGACTTCCTGACACTTAAATCTATACTCGATGTTAACAAATTCCTATTCTTCAGAAACGCTTTCCTTGCCATTGCCAGTCTACATTTTATATCCTCTCTACATCGACCATCATCAGTTATTTTGCTCCCCCAAATAGCAAAACTCCTTTACTACTTTAAGTGTCTCATTTCGTAATCTCATTTCCTCAGCATCACCTGATTTAATTGACTACATTCCATGACCCTCGTTTTGCTTTTGTTGATGTTCATCTTATATCCTCCCTTCAAGACACTATCCATTCCGTTCAACTGCTCTTACAAGTCCTTTGCTGTCTCTGACAGAATTACAATGTCATCGGCGAACCTCAAAGTTTTTATTTCTTCTCCATGGATTTTAATACCTACTCCGAATTTTTCTTTTGTTTCCATCACTGCTTGCTCAATATACACATTGAATAACATCGAGGATAGGCTACATCCCTGTCTCACTCCCTTCCCAACCACTGCTTCCCTTTCATGCCCCTCGACTCTTATAACTGCCATCTGGATTCTGTACAAATTGTAAATAGCCCTTCGCTCCCTGTATTTTTCCCCTGCCACCTTCAGAATTTGAAAGAGTATTCCAGTCAACATTGTCAAAAGCTTTCTCTAAGTTTACAAATGCTAGAAACGTAGGTTTGCCTTTCCTTAATCTTTCTTCTAAGATAAGATGTAAGGTCAGTAATGACACGTGTTCCAACATTTCTACGGAATCCAAACTGATCTTCCCCGAGGTCGACTTCTACCAGTTTTTCCGTTCATCTGTAAAGAATTCGCGTTAGTATTTTGCAGCTGTGACTTATTAAACTGATAGTTCGGTAATTTTCACATCTGTTAACACCTGCTTTCTTTGGGATTGGAATTATTATATTCTTCTTGAACTCTGAGGGTATTTCGCCTGTCTCATACATCTTGTTCACCAGATGGTAGAGTTTTATCATGACTGGCTCTCTCAGGGCCGTCAGTAGTTCTAATGGAATGTTGTCTACTCCTGGGGCCTTGTTTCTACTCAGGTCTTTCAGTGTTCTGTCAAACTCTTCACACAGTATGGTATCTCCCATTTCATCTTCATCCACATCCTCTTCCATTTCTGTAATATTGTCCTAAAGTACATCGCCCTTGTATAGACCCTCTATATACTCCTTACACCTTTCTGCTTTCCCTTCTTTGCTTATAACTGGGTTTCCATCTGAGCTCTTGATATTCATGCAAGGTGTTCTCTTTTCTCCAAAGGTCTCTTTAATTTTCCTGTAGGCAGTATCTATCTTACCCCTAGTGAGATAAGCCTCTACATCCTTACATTTGTCCTCTAGCCATCCCTGTTAGCCATTTTGCACTTCATTGTCGATCTCATTTTTGAGACGTTTGTATTCCTTTTTGCCTTCTTTATTTACTGCAATTTTAAATTTTCTCCTTTCATCTATTAAATTCAATATTTCTTCTGTTAGCCAAGGATTTCCATTAGCCCTCGTCTTTTTACCTACTTGATCCTCTGCTGCCTTCACTACTTCATCCCTCAGAGTTACCCATTCTTCTTCTACTGTATTTCTTTGCCCCATTCGTGTCAATTGTTCCCTTATGCTCTCCCTGAAACTCTGTACAACCTCTGGTTTAGTCAGTCTATCCAGGTCCCATGTCCTTAAATTCCAACCTTTTTGCAATTTCTTCAGTTTTAATCTACAGTTCATAACCAATAGATTGTGGTCTGAGTCCACATCTGCCTCTGGAAATGTCTTACAATCGCCCTTGTATAGACCCTCTATATACTGCTTCCACCTTTCTGCTTTCCCTTCTTTCCTTAGAACTGGGTTTCCATCTGAGCTCTTGATATTCATACAAGTGGTTCTCTTTTCTCCAAAGGTCTCTTTAATTTTCTTGTAAGCAGTATCTATCTTACCCCTAGTGAGATACATTTTATAAAACCTGATTACCTCAATTACTCTACCAATATTAAAATTAGATATCTCTATGCTTAAAAATGTGACCTAGTGACCAAAAGATAGATGAACTTTCAGAACTATTTCTATGCACAAGTTTTTATCCTTGTACTTTTGTTTCTCTTAACAAATCTAATTTAAAGTACTAACTACAAAAGAATTCTTTAAGTAACACAGAACACAAGGAAAATGACCACTGGTCAAATGGAAATGCAGAATTCGATCACCTTTTATTGGAACTCAGACTGCATATATTACAAAATATAACATCATTGTATAATGAAATTCCTAAAACGTTCCTGAAATTGGAAGAGGAAATCAGTTTTAAACATCCTCAAATACTTATGATTTCATTAAGAAATATAAAAAAACAAGGAAAATGCACAGTTTTAAACATCTTCAAGCACTTAATGACTTCATTACTATTCTCAAATACTTCATGACTTCACTATATAACATACAACATAAGTAAAATGCACACTAATCATCCAGTCAACGATTTTCTATTAAAAACTGTATGAGCTGTGTACATTTTACTCACAAGAATCTTCAACTGAAGACACTGACTGAATGACAGATCAACATTTTTCTTGGGACTCCATTTCTGTTCTTTAAACTCCAGCAAGTGATAGAGTTCCATTAACTAGGTACCTGTGCTGTGCGCTAGTATGAGAGAGTCGAAGTCAGTTTTACATAACCTTTTAATAATGTCATGTTTACATCAGTTGTATGGTGTCATACGTTTTTGAGCAGTTATTGAGGGGAGAAATTGAATTACTGATTAAAAAATATATTGTGCTATTTCCAAAGGTGTACAGCTATCAATATCTTCATAATGAACAAAGTTACAAGGATGGTAATCATGTTGGTTAATGTCTGTTTGGTCTCTAAATAACATTTACTTGATATATTTGATTCTCAAGAAGAGTTATTTAGAGTGTTTGAGATAAATGAGCCACCGTATGTATAATCTACTACTTAATGACTAGGGTGTGAACTTGTGAAATTTACATTCATTCTGAGGCTGTGGCATGAAGGAATTGTGCTACTGACCCAGGAGCAACATTCACAAATGAAAATGCGGAAGTTGATCACCATTTATCGTAGCTCATATTGTATACGCAATAAAATACATCATCATTTTGTACTGAAATTAATAACATATTCCTCAAATTTGATGAAGAAATCAGTTTTGAACATTCACAAATACTAGATGTTGATTTAGGTATAAATCTATATGCACAGTGACTACTTAAAATCAGAAGCTATTGATATATATTTTAATAATATGAGTAAAGGTACTGGAGGTTATTGAAAATAATATTGTTCCAGGTATTAATATAAATAATTATGAGTTTTGCTGATCTTCATGACTCTTAGAAAGGGGTTAGTTCATTGGGCAAATAATATTAATGAATTGGAGAACGTTGTGCTATCAATCTTTAAATCATTGCGAGTGTAGAATACTATACAGATATGGTGAGAGTTTAGAGTAGTTTGAAAAGTCTCATTTTCATTTCACAATTTCTTATGATTTAGCTAGGGTGATCAGCTGATATTGGTGAGGGAAGCCTTTCATGCCAGTGAGCCTAAATTTCATAGAACGGATGAATGTTCTTATCAGGAAGAAAATAACCCATTTATATGAGAAAATCTGGCATATTTATTGTTGGATATTCACGAAACTACTGGGGTTCAACAAGTTCTAAAATGGTTCACATGGCTCTGAGCACTATGGGACTTAACATCTGAGGTCATCAGTCGCCTAGAACTTAGAACTACTTAAACCTAACTAACCTAAGGACATCACACACATCCATCCCCAAGGCAGGATTCGAACCTGCGACCGTAGGGGTCACGTGGCTCCAGACTGCAGCACCTAGAACTGCTTGGCCACACTGGCCGGCAACAAGTTCTAACTAGAATTCATTTTTGGCTTGTGAATGGGGTATATTCCATCTGATGTACTTTGATCACACTGAATTACATGATTCCAAAGTTAACTGTGGGAAAACTATGTGCAGTAAATTCCTGCACCACAATTACCAAGGACTGAACATATTTTACAGAATTTTGGCCAAAGCACGAGTTCCCAACCTAAAAAGTGTATAACATGCAACAAGTTATATAACAGGGGAGAATGGAGAAAAAACGTCTATCAAACATGATAGTGTCATACACATAGACACGTGATTGAACTTGTAATCTCCTGTAGCCATTACATGTAACTCAAACTTGTCATGACATTGGTTTTGAAAAATTCTTACTGTAATCTAATTCATTGAATCTACTTGCAAAAACCTGGTTGAAAAATTCCTTAATTAGATTCGTCTTGTGGCCTTCAGATGTCACTGGAGATTTCTGTGAATGAAGTTCTCATGATATACATGTTAGATGAAAATATGTTTGGTTCATTCTTACCGCAGTTATCAAATCGCTTACAAGAACAATTGCCATGTTACTATTGTAGAGTGACTTCAGTGTTGGTCAATGCCAGCTTTATAATGTGCCGTAGTACTACTCAAACAGTACTTTTTATGTTCACAGGTGATCATCCAGTTGTCAACGTGGGACGTAATTGGTGAGTGAAAATTTAATTATTTTACTTTAAAAAAATAGTGGCCCTCACCCAACCGATTTATGTGTGTATAAAGGTAACAGATCAAGTAAGACAAAATGCTTAAGCTGTTCTATTTTGGTACATATCCAACAAGCAATGTGGCTCCCACTACTCTCTCCAAGATCTAAACTATGTGGTAATGACAAGCATGTGTCTCTGAAAGAAGAATTTTTTTATTGGAACATGGTTTGGCACACAGAAATACACAGTATGTTGAGTTAAATCCGTGCAGAGGTGGTCACACTGAGGTTTTTATCACGTAAGATGTTAAAAAGCTGATGAAAGAATTGGGTGATATTTCCCGATGAAGTTATTCTAAAAAAAGAAAACGAGTTTCTTTTATCATAAAGCATAATAGAATCATTAGATGCTACTAGCCTCATCCTTCTTTTGAGTACAAATGAGTACTACTTCAATCTGAGACGGCAGTAACAATGTAAATATATAAATAACTGAACAGAATCTTAGTTTTCTGTTTCTTCTCTTCTTATATAGACTCACTTTTTCTGTAGGCTGAAGGATATCTAGCTAATCAAAGTTTCTTTTAAGACACAAAGGAATTAATGATATCAGCTGCCAGAGGGCATTAATTTAAATCCAAATCGAAAGTTGAAAATTTGTGGCAGCCTGGGAGTCAAACCTTGGTGTCCTGCTTACTAGGCAGACACGCTGACTACTGTGCCATCCAGACACAGCAGTCATCACAACTGCATGGACTACCCTAGCAGGCCTCACATCAGAATCAATTCTCAACTTATCCACATACAACTGAAGTAGTGCCCCTTGCCCAATATCCTCATTATTCACAGCATTTCACAAATTCCTGTAAGTGTTCAAGCATGATGTACATCCACACTGAAGTGATTAACAGGTAATTTTCACCTTAACTGTATACATTTTGACATGTCTGAAAGAACAGACACCACTTACATAATTAAGGCTATGACCGCCAATGATACCTTTACTACAGATCATGCTCGAACTCTTACGGGAAATGGGGAAATGTTGCAACTAATAAGAATATTGGGCAAGGTGCACTACACCAGTAGTATATGAATAAGTTGAGAATTTGATTCTGATGGGAGGCATGCTAGGCTAGTCCAAGCAGTTGTGATGACCACTGTGTCCAGATGGTATCAGCGAAATGCCATGAGTAATGATGATAATTACCAAATACCACCACATCAGTAGTGTGTGGATAAGTTAAGAATTGGGTGTGACAGGAAGTGGATTAGGGTAATCCGTGCAGTTGTGATGACCACTGTATTTGGATGGCACAGTGGTCAGCATATCTGCCTAGTAAAGGTGCATTTACATCTGTGTGCCTTGTGGCTCACTGCTGTGCAATTATGGCTTGCCGCACATGGAAGAAGAGGTGCACAGTCTGAACACAGGTGTGAATCAAATCATTCACATGCAAATGTAGAAGAAGAAACATGTACCTTGCACTCGTGCCTCTACTTGTGTGTGGGACAAACACAGTCACATGGCAACTAGGCACAAGGTACACAGGTGTAAACACACCTTAAGCAGGAGACCCTGGTTGGAATCCCGGTCTGACACAAATTTACAATCATACCCACTTTTTGAAGTCATTGCCCAATTATAGCTAAGGTCATTAATTCCTTTATGTCTTGATTCATAATGGCTGCAGGATCTAAATAGTGTGTTTTCTTTTGGACATATCATAAAGAAAAGACATAACTTATTCAGTTTCTTTGACAACATTGTCAATCTTACATGTTTCATATTTATGAGAACATTTATCACAGATCATTACAATCAAACACTTAAATTTGATCCTCTCTACATATTTTACTTTTAAATCATCAAATTCGTTAAGTTATATGTTAAAATCATTTTAACCATTGATATGTGGTGAATTTAATACAATCTTATGAAACTTGTACTTCCTCTGAAACAATGCCTATCTGAACTGGCTAATACAATGTAAAATGTCACTTGAATTCAAATTATTTCTCTTCACTTAATCTGCTGTTTTTGTGTCATTGAGTGGAACTCATTTTTTCTGTATGCAATTACCAGTATATGCCTCCATTTTATTTCCTTTAATTTTCTAATCCTGCATATTCTATTCCACAGGGTGAAACTTTGTATATAAATTAGCTTTACACACTACATTGAAAATTAATTACTTCATCATCTGTGCTACGGCTAACATTCACATTCTCATTCGTGTTCAAGCAATATATTCTTCATCTTTTAGTTTCATCTCTCTTTCCAATTTAATGACAACTACCTACACTGAAGAAAATCATTGGTTATCAATGTCTTTCAGTGTCTCTCTAACTGAAACCTCAACTTTTGCAGAATTCTGTTTCCGAAAATAGTGTTGTTGTTATTGTGGTCATTAGTGTGAAGACTGCTTTGTTAAGGCTCTGCATACTAATGTCTCCTGTGTAACTCTATTCATCTCTGGATAGCGACTGTAATATACATCCACATGTTAAATCTTGTCTCCATTTACAACCTCTTTCTCCTGCTCTTGTGTCCATTACCAACTCAACTATTCCTTAATATCTGAGCATGTAACATATGAACCTATCCCTTCTTTTAGTCAAGTTGTCCTATGAATTTGTTTTCTCCCTGATTTAATTTATTTCCTCTTAATTAGGTATCCGGGCTATCTATCAATCTTGTTCTGTAGCACCACATTTCAAAATGTGATATTACCTTCTTGTGTGGACTGTTACTATTCATGTTTCACTTCCATGTATGGGAACACCTCAGACAAATACTTTCAGAAAACACTTAGATTTGTATTTATCGTTTTCAGACAAGCTTATCTTTAATATTCATAGACCACATTTTAGACAGTCTTTCGCTGTGCAGTCAATAGTTCTTGGCTACACAAATAGGAAATCTTGTGTGCTACTTCTACTGTTATGTTTTCTAATCTAATTGCCTCTGTATAACATTATTTAATTCAGCTACAATTCATTATGCATATTTTAATTTCTTGATGCTCATTTTATGAGCTGTTTCAGAGACATTATCCATTCTGTTCAACTCCTGTGCTGCCTATGCTGGAAATACAATGTCATTAGTACACTTTGAATTCTTTATTTTTTTCTACCTAAAATTAATTATATTTTCAAACTTCTCCATATTTTTCTTTACTGCCTGATCAATTTACAGACTGAATAATGCTGGGGTTAGGGTACCATTTTGTCCCACTATCTTCTCAACTACTGCCCCTCTCTCATATCCTTGAGATCTATGAAAAATGATATTCAGTTTGTGTACAAGTTGTAGACAACCTTTGCTGCCTGTATTTTATCGCCATCACTGTGGAATTTCAGAGTGTATTCTAGTCAAAACGTTTAAGATTCCCCCAGTTGAAACCCAGGAAACCTCCTTAAGCATCAACTTGTATAAAAGAAATTTATCAACAAAAAATAAAATGTGTAGAGAGAATCAAATTTAAGTGTTTGATTTCAGTTATCTGTGATTACTCTTCTCATGAATATGGAGCATGAGAGATTAACAATATAGTCAAAGAAACTGTATATGTGAGGTGTGTTCTTTGGTATATGTCAAAAAGAGTACAGACAATTTAGATCCAGAAGCCATTATGAATCGAGACACAAAGGAATTCATGACATTAGCAGCATGTGGGCACTGATTTAAATCAATGGAGAAAGCTGAAAGTTCCAGCTGGACCAGGACTTTAAGCCAGGTCTCCTGTTTAATATGACCAATATTTCTGTTACTGACAAATCAGATATATGTACAGTATTTAACAATGATTTTCTGAGCATTGCGGGTGAATTAAATAAAAATTTAGTTCATACAGGGAATAATATAACTTTATTGGCAATTGCCTGTCTGATATTGATGTCTGAAATACTCCACTGTGATACAGGCAAGGGAGAGATTGAGTCAATAATCGAATCACTGAAGACTAAGGACTCTCATGGTTATGATGGAGTGCCAAGCAAAATATTAAAGTACTGTGCTGTACATGCTAGCCCTGTATTTAGCCATATTTGTAATTTTTCCTTTTGGAATCGTCAGTTTCCTGAACAATTAAAGTACTCAGTAGTAAAGCCACTTTATAAAAATCGAGAAAGGGATAATGTAGACAATTTTAAACCTATTTTTATGCCATTAGTGTTTGCTAAACTTAATGATAAGGCTGTGTATGCAAGGATAATTGATCATTTTATGTCATATAATTTGCTATTAAATGTATAGTTCGGCTTTGGTAGTTCTTTAACAACTGAAAATGCTATTTTCTCTTTCCTCTGTGAAGTACTGGATGGGTTAAACAAAAGGTTTCGAATGCTAGGCATATTTTTTTATTTAACTAAGGCGTTTGATTGTGTTGATCACAAAATATTGCTCCAGAGCAATATGTTAGATTAGGTCAGGTTAGGTTAGGTTAGAATGGCTGTGATATGGGGCCTGAGTGGGGTATGGTCAAGTGGGAGGTGCCCCAGGGATCAGTGTTGTGGCAATTCCTGTTCCTTAATTATGTAAATTACTTTTTTGCCCTCAAGTATTACAGGTAAGTTTAAAATATGTCTGTTTGCTGATGACACTACCTTGGTAGTAAAGGATGCTGTGTGAAACATTGGCTCAGTTTCAAATAGTACAGTTCATGACCTCAGTTCATGGCTTGTAGAAAGTAAACTAACGCTAAATCACAGTAAGATTCAGTTTTTACAGTCTCTAAAACACAGTTCAACAAAACCTGACATTTCAATTTCACAGAATGGGCATATTATTGTGAAACTGAACAGTTCAAATTTCTAGGTGTTGTGGAAAGCCTATATTCAGGATCTTGTTCAAAGACTTAATGCTGCCATCTTTACTATTCGAACAGAATCTGAAGTAAGTGATGGTTCGACACGAAAATTAGTCTACTTTGCTTATTTTCATTCGCTTATGTCGTATGGTATTATAATTTGGGGTAACACTACCCCTTCTAAAGGATATTCCTGGCTGAGAAATGGGCTGTTTGGGCAATAAATGGTTCACATGGCTTGGTATGTGGACATTAGCCTCTCAATATATATATATTCCTTACTGTCATTTCCGATTAACAATATTAGCTTATTCTCAAGAATAAGCAGCTTTCACTCAGTTAATACTCAGCAGAAATCAAACCTGCATTTGGATCAGACTTCCTTAACTCTTGTACAGAAAGGTGTGCAGTATACTGCTGCATCCATTTTCAATAAGCTACCACTCGTTTCAAAAATCTTACCAATAAATTGCTTGCTTTCAAATTGAAACTGAAGAGGTTCCTCCCGGGTCACTCCTTCTATTATGTCAAGGAGTTCCTTGAATACTTATGCTGATTCTTGTTGTATTGTTGACTGCGTTTACTTAAACTTTTAGATTTACTTTTTCTGGGGTTCATAAGCAATTTATTTTTGTTATCGCTTTCATATTGTAATTTCATGTACTGACATGTTCCATGAGCTTGGAAATTTGCTCCTCAATTTGGTCCTACAGTGGAATACCATGAAAACACCATAAGCATCAACTCATATGAAGTTTGGAGAAGTAAAACGTTTTTCGGAAAATAATTTAGAAATCAGACAATTGTCATCTGTAATTTAATATTGTACTTCTTGAGTTATATCGTCAGGAAATTTGAAGTGAGCCAAAGCATCCAAGCACTGGATTCATTAAACTGATTATGACCAACTACAAGTTATCCTCATATATGGTATCTATGCTTAAAACGTGAAAGTAGAAGTTAATATAGTAATAAAAGTCATCAGGAGAAGGGGACACAATCGAAGCTGTTGTAAAACCATTTCCTTTACATAATTATTGGAGGAAATGAAACAAAGTTTTGAGCGATTTTTGTCAACTTCTACTAAAAGAAAGAAGAGAGAACAATATTTCAGAGACCTTATAAGTTTTGTCTTCATCTCCTTGAGGTCAAAATTGACCCATCCTCCAGTTTCTCAATCATTAACACAGTTATTACCCTTAAGCTCTTAAATTATAGCAGAAGGAGTCAAACTCAATTGCAACTTACCCATTTCCAATTATTTATTTTTATTAAGCTTACCGTTAGTAGTATAACATATATGCCATTATGAGAATTACATTTATTTACTGTTCCATCAATGTTAATTAACATTTGAAATCACCACACATCACATTACCATATATTTTTGAAAAACTTACTACTGTATTTATGTAGTACACCTCCAGTTTCCATTATGGTAGTAACAGTACAACTTTCTTCATTACCGGTGATTCTCAGATATCGATATAATAATCATCACCCATTTGCCACCAACAGCTAAGAAAAGGCCCTTCCTAGTTCTTTCCATATATTACACTATTCATTCATCTATTGTTTGCAATTACATTCTAATCTAATGTTATCTTCCCATTTATATCAGCGTTATTGGCTTTTATTATCTCTTAGAATTTCACAGATATTTTCCATGTTCCATTTACCATCCACTGATTTGCCTTTAGGTTCCAATCAAGTGAATTTCATTTCTATTATAGGTTTAATTATGTATTTAACTCATACTTGTTGTTTGATGCATTAGTTTGTTTTCTTGTCTTTCCTAAGAAAATGCTATAATGTATCTTTGCTTTCATCACAAGTAACCCATTGTAGCAAATATGTATGTACCAGCACCACAAGCCAAAACTGGTAATAGACACTAATTTTGCACTTCCTTTCACGTCATGTCCCAGACTAGTTTGAAACTTACCTTGGAAATCACTACTTCCGTTGCCTTGAAGATCTCTAGAACATCTGTAGCATTTTTCATATTTCGCTTGCTTTCCTTTCAAATGTCAGCTTTATTCCGCATAAAAGGACAAGGTCACATCAGCTAGTGTCATGTTTGTTTCTCATTGACTTTTAATACAGATTTTGTTGGAAGTTGATAAAAAGTTTAATAAAATATTTGATTTCAGTTACATAGGGGATTCAAGCTCAGTATTCTGTTCTGTTATTTCATTCATGGTTTGCAGTTGCTTGTTTCTGGTGTGTTGATTAACAGAGACCACGGGATCTTTTGCTTGAGCAAAATAGAATTATTTTGTACTTGATTGGTGATAGTTTTAGTCCATGTCTTACACATTATGAAAAGAAGAGTTACTGATGTATAATAGTGTTTTTTCATAGGTTGTCTTTTTCCTTTCTTCCAAAGTAGACTAATTACAAAATTGTTAAGGTTCTTTGGAATTACCATCACCTAAATAGAGTATAATAACTTTGTATGTCTTGTTTCATTGGCATTATATTTGACCCATCACCTCCAAGTATCTTATCTTACTTTATACATCATTTAGTCATTTAGACTTTACAGGTTATGTGGAACTTCCGAAACTGTTTTACTTGGTACACATCTATAACAAATTATTTGTTTTGTTTACCAATTTTTGTCAAATTTATATTGTCTTTGCATCATAAAAATGCATTCAGCTGCAAATTCTACAACTGCAATAACTTATCATTCTTGAATTATTCTGATATATTGTAGTATGTTTTACAACAATCTTCTACTCTACCTTGAAACGTAAACTTTAATCATTTAATTGCTTAATGTTTATGTTATAAATCCTAACAATTATGAAGGCTGCCTAATACTTCCTACACAAAACGGTTGCATCTAGTATTTCTTATGAAATATCATTTATTGTGTCTGTTGATTTTTCCATTCCTTCTGGCTAGAACAATTCCATATTAACAGGTACACTGTTTTGGATGCACTGATTTTTATGCAAACTAATTTCTGGCTTATTGATCCATCTTCAGGAAACAAATGATTTTCATATGGAAGGGACACTAGTTCTTAGGTAACCAAACTTTATAAGCAGACTTACATTCCACTTGCATAGAGTGATGTACATCATACTTTTTTTATTAATGCTGAAATTACACTTTGGACAATGGACATATCAGGCACCAAACGTAATTAAACTACACAGTATTACAGGTTAAATGGCGATAATGCTAAAGTCTGTGAGATCTTTTCATAGGCTGAGAAACTGCTGAACTGAGCACTCTTGATTTATGTTGTGCAACAAACAAGTTATTTAATGTTGTACATTAACTTTTAGGCAATGAACAAAATTATACATAGTAATTGAAATAAACAATCTTAAAGTATTACAGGTTATATGCTGGTGATCCCATAGTTTGTGAGATCATGGCATTAGTTGTGAAGTGCCTATCTAAGCACTAGTAACTTATGTTGTGCAGAAAAGATATTTTATATCGATAATAATGGGCTACATGAAACACTGTGTGTGGTTAAAATATACTGTTTTACAGCATTACAAGTTACATTGTTGAAGTTTGAGGCATAAGCACAGAAAGAAACAGGAAATTCTATTGTGTTTGTGGCAGTTTGTGAGTATGTGGCTAGCTGATTGCATCATGTGAATTTTAAAGGTGGTTATGTATTTCTTGTGAAATACCATTAATCTTGTTTATTTACATTTGTGTTACTTCTTGGTAGAACAATTCTATATTTAATGCTGAATAACAGGCACTAAAGTTTAGTTTACTTCAAGTGGTTCAAACAGGGTTAGCTTCCATCTTTTGTTGACTGTTTGTAGAACTTCTGTGTGGACTTGGTACATGTTAGCAGCTTATTTACAAACAAAGCAGTCAAAGAATGCCTCAATATTTTTTCTGGAGTACTACTGAGAGCAGGTGTCAACCCTGTACAGGTAGGAGACAAAGCTGGCAACCCAGACATGTTTATTACCAAATTATTTTCAGTTTGAAAGTACTCTGCAAACAGGTAGATTCTTAGGAGTGGGGTCTCCCCTCAGTCTTCTTTTAGTAGAAAACTTCATGGGTCATTTTTAAGAAGAGTTCCTACATAATGAACCTGTCAATGATAATTTCAAATATTGGTACAGATATATAGATAACGTGTGTTGTCTGTGGTCTGGTACCAAAAGACAACCTAAAACATTCCTAGAACATCTGAACTAACTACCCTGGAAATTGGTGAAAAATGTGTTTAACTTGTTAGACATCGACACTGATATCACTACATGCATACATGGTTTCAAAATTTCCAGAAAAGCCATCACCACCGATGTAGTAATACCCTCATGTTCACAACACCCAAGATCACACAAACATACCTTCTACTCCATGGTGCATCATCTTACATTCATACCAGTCTCAAACCAGAAATTTCAAACAGTATTAGACACCACTACATGCATTGGATCAAATAATGGCTATACCACTGAATTAACTAATAAAGTTCCAAACAAAAAAGAAAGAATAAAAATATTGCTGTACGTGAATGTCCTCTCTGCAGAAATGGTCATATCTTAAACAAACTGGAGTACTATCTCATATTTAGGAAAGCTATCTACCAATTTAGCGAAAACCCACAAATCCTGCACTTACAAAACGTCATTTTGTGTAAGAGGCACTACAGCTTATATACCATTCAACAGCAAGGACCAACAAATTTATCCAGTAACAATGGTGTTTATAAAATCACATGCAATGATTGCACGAAACTATATTGGTGAAACAGGATTGAACATGAATGCAGCTGGAGATTACATAAGGCATAACCCACAATTCTCAAACATGTGCTGAAGGAAGGAGACAGATACCAAGTCCCCGTTTAGGTACTGCATCTAACCAATGAAGGAAGCAAACTAAGCCTGTTTGAAATACTTGTGGCAAACAAACATTTAGCTGAAAATCCTCAGCTGGTTCTAAACTATCAATCAGAGCTTAGCACAAACCCACTATCAAGCTTCACATGATCAGTCAATTAGCCACATGCACAAAAATCGCCACAGTACGTATACTGTTACACAAAATTAAAACATCATAGAATTTCCTGTTTATTTCCTTGGTTACCTCACGGTTTTCAACAATATAACCTGTAATACTGTAACTATGCATATTTTAACCATGCACTGTGTTAGTATTGCCCATTGAATTAAATGTAATTTTAATGTAAAACATGTTTATTACACAACATAAGTTTTCAGTGCCCAGTTACACAATCATCAACCAGTGCTGTGACCTCAGAAACCATGGCATTATGACCATATAACCTGTAATATTGTAAGATTGTGTATTTCAATTAATTTGCATAATATTTGCCATTTTCTAGAGTTTAATCTACAATCTTAAAAATGTGTTTGTTGCACAAGGTAAACGATGAGTGCTCAATTTAACAGTTTCATAGCCAATGTCAAGACCTCACAAACCTTAGCATTATGACCATTTATTCTGCAATATTGTATAGTTCATTATATATTGTGGTTTATCTTGTCTATTGTGTAAAATGTAATTTCAGTGTTAAGAAACAAGTTTCATACACAACAGTCTGTGCAAGTGGGTTGTAACTTTGCTTATAATGTTTGGTTACCTAAGAACGGGTGTCCCTTTCAGATGCTAGTCAGTTGTTTCTTGAAGGTGGCCCAGTAAGCCGAAAAGTGCTTCGAAATAAACGAAAATCAGTAGACTAAATACAGTGTACTTGTTATTCATCCTTAAATGTCATTAATTTCTTTGTTAAGTATCTGTGTTTCTGATTGATTTCGAAACTATATGAAGTTTAGAAGAAATGTTCAAATACTTGTACAGTTAAATCTGAACTGTTAGACATCGTTAATTTAACTGCTGAAATGTGATATGTATCTAAAATAGTTCCTGTTTTCCGTGTTTCATACTTACAGTTGTTACAACTGTCACCCTAATAAAGTTTTCATTATATCTCCTGACATTCTTTCGGAGATATTTATGAACAAGTTTATTTAATTCACCACATTCCAATAAGTCTGTCTTATTTTTTGTCTGAAACTCATGCATTCTATTTAACTGCTGGACCTGACTTTTTTTTTTCTTTTGCTTCTTTTGCAACTGCTTCATCTTTATCTATTTATATAATAGCATTTCTTAAATACAGTCCTCTTTCACCTCTGTCCATATAATCTTCATTTTAAAACATGATGAACTCATTTATTAATTTGTTCAGGTATTTACTCTCTAAGCAAATAATTTATCATTATCTGTACTTCTCAGCTCCTACGAGATCAGTTCATTTCTTTGGAGCTTTGTTTCTAGTTTTACTTTATATCTTACAGGACAATGAGTACTTCATCTAAATCTACATATACATGGATACTCTACAAATCACATTTAAGTGCTGGCAGAGGGTTCATCCAACCACCTTCACAATTCTCTATTATTCCAATCTTGTATAGCGTGCGGAAAGAACGAACACCTATATCTTTCTGTACAAGCTCTGATTTCCCTTATTTTATTATGGTGATAAAATATGGTTGCAATTAAAATACACTTCTAATTAAAAATGATTGAGATACATCACATTCCATACAGTTTCTTAATTATTTGGCAACTTATTGTCAATTACTGTAAAACAACCTTTTGGTTCTTTGCAAGCCCATTTCTTTGTTTCTTTTCTTCTGGAATAACGTTTCAAATACAAATATGATTTTCTTTTCTATGTACATAAAAGTTCTTTCATTTGTTTTAAAAGCCCAAAGTTTACTTTTGAAAAATCGTTGTGTAGTTTTTGTCCAACTTTTTCTGAAATTCCTCCATATTATGTTCTAGTGAGATTTTCTGTCACTTTCGTATGTCTGTAACATTTTGGAGTGGTTTTCTAACCCCTCATTAGAAAATGTGTATGTTGGTGCATATATCTCAATAAAATACTTACTTTGGAATATCTTTTCTTTATGTTGAACCAGATCTTGTGTGAGACTATACGAAATTATTTCTTTCTAATACTGTATTTTTGTTATCAAATCACTATTTCCACATTAAAAAGTCAATTTTAGTGTTGTTTGATCAATACTAATATACTGTTACAGTAAAGAGTCTCTGTTAAATTTAGTAGTTTCTTTAGAAGAAATAATTTTCATGTATGGTGAGTCATGTTCTGTTACAATGAACCGACATGCACTGTTACCTACTGCCTCTATTTACTTCATCAACACTTAGGTTTATTTGCAAAGTATTGTCCATTAAGTTTGTAGATGTGATATATTTATCATAATGATGGTATCTTATTGGTTTTGTTTTCTTCTCAGTCATGCTCTTTTTATTCATTTGATGGTAATACCAATTTCGCTGTATACACCATTATCGTAAATAATTGGATCTAGTTCTCATTCTACCCTATTTTTCTGTTTAATTTTGCTATATTCTTTACAGCTTCTTCACTTGATTTTCCTGTACCAAGCATAAATGTCTGAGCTTTCCATTTTTATTCTGTACTCATTTTCTGTAACCAGACGTTAAATCAGGTATGGGCCTGATTCACATACTTACTTAACCTCGTGGGCCTTGTTAAAACACTGTAGTAAGACATCATGTATAGGATTGAGATAATGTTTCTGTTTTTTATAATAGAGGTGGTAGCCTAGCAATGGATGCAGATTAGAACAGTACCATCGGTACGTGAGCAATCCCTAGAAGGGGGATTGAAGCTCACAGTTGGTGATTTTAAATAATATTTGTAGTGTACATAGACACAAATATAGCTGACTTGAAAGCTGCATGATCTTCAAGCTAAAAGCTGAAAAAAAAACCTAAAATATAAAATGCAAAACAGCTTCTAAGCTCTCATCCAGTCTGCATCATAAGTTATGCTTTTTACTTTAGATTCTGAATGTTACGCAGTACCCTCAAGATCCAATTTGTTCACCATTGGGGACATTTTGGAATCTCTATGCTAACTGCAAGATCTTAAAAAATCGATGAAACTTCCTTGGCAACTACAATAATCTGTCTGTTGGGGAAATTCGAATATATAGAGAAGCAGATTTGGTGCCTTTCTAATTCTACCATAAGCATGGGATGTTTCTCACATTGTCTGTAAGGTTCTGGAGTCCAAGCTTGGTTGCATATTCAGTAGTCCTGCTACAATATACCTTTAGCTGGTTGAGAAACATGGCATTATTCTTGTGTTCCCTTTGCATACTCATACTGCATCCCAAATACTCTCTGTGCTTGCCAGCAGTATTTAGCAATACACTGGATCTGTTCTGTCCTATGATCATGCTCTCATTGTCTATCACCCTCCCTCTTTTATCAGTAATGCCCTTACTTCGTTCACCACTAAGGACGCCACGTTAATCCTGTTCAGCTACATGCTGTAAGTGGTATACCGAAGATGGATGGAATTTATGTAAACAGACTATCAATTAAGTGCACATAGTACCAAACGGAAAAAAACTACTGTTAAAAGTTAGTGAATTCATCATAGGCATCGTCTCTGTACCATGTAGACATTTTATTTATCCGGATAATTTGTTGTTGATCTGCAATAGTTCTGTCCTACCGTTTCCTTCAGTGTGATTCATGTCATAACCTGGTAAATTACGTTTCAGTGCACGTACCCTTTATAGAAACGTTTATGGTAGATAACTAACCCTAGATTTTCGTTATTAGTTCAGTTTCATTACCCTATCTTCTGTATTTGATCATTCAATTCATTCATGAACATTCGTCTAAGGTAACATAAATTGAGTCCCATTAGGTGGTAGGAGGTTTTAGGATAGCAGTAGAGGACCTGATATCTATTTGCCCTTGAACATTTTAAAATATTTATTTCACATGTAAAGTTATACAAAAATGTATTAGGATATTGAAAATGTAAACATACAGCAGTTATATCCACAGATTATTTTAATTAACTGTCATTGAAGTAAACAGTAATTTTTTGCACAAATTTCCTTACCAATTCGGTCATACATTTATCACTCCAAGTTTTCAGTCTCATGCTCTCTCTGGAAGGCTGATGTCTACTGAAAGGTACATAATTGTAAAAGGAATCTAGTCTTATACAAAACACTTCGACTACACACTATATTTCTGTTTGCATATCGACGTTTTTGATGGTCTTGCATGGGAAACATCCCTCTGGTAACTGATTTATAAATATTTGTTTGTATCACATAGATAGGCCAACGTCATTCAATATATTTCAGTAGTGTCAGCCTTCTGCCTAATTATTTTATGGTAGAGCAATTTGTTCTGTATAATGTTTTCAACATTAATGGCAAGACTCATTGTGGATTAGTTCCTGCAGCATTATAACTGAGTTATATAACAGTGTCCTAATTCTTCGCTCCCTACACTCCTCCACTTCCAATAAATAGTTTATTGGAACATTTCACAATACCATAATAGATATTTGGTACAGATTTTAGTCTTATCAGAAACACATGCAGTTACTGACCTTAAACACACTACTCTTTGTTTTAATCATGACAGCCATTTCTTGCGTAGCACCCATTTCATGTGATAATTTTAGGCAAGTCACTATTTCTCCTGCAAGTACACAGTTACAAAAGTACCCAGTATAATTCAGCTTCATATGAAGCATTTACTATGACAGTATTTTAAAGCAGTATAATGAATGATGTACACACTTCTTCATACCTATGTCTTAGATCCTTCATGCCAAGCTGACATGTGTCTTGCATACTTTCTATCGCCATATAGAAATGCTATTGATTATTCTGTGTTTAAATTCTGTAAAATCTGTGTGTTCTATCTTACACCACAGTCTTCAGTGTTTATTATTTCCTGTTGATGTTGTGGTCTTCAGTCTGAAAACTGGTTTGATGCAGCTTTCCATACTACTACATTCTGTTCAAGGTTTTTCATCTTTGTATAACTACTGCAACTTACATCCTTCTGGATCTGCTTACTGTATTCATCTCTCTGTCTCCCTCCACGATTTCGCCCCCCCCCTCCACCCCCCTCCATTTTCCTCCAGTATTAAAGTTTTGACTGGTGTCTCAAAATGTGTCCTATCAACAAATCTCTTCTTCTTTTCTCCTCGATTCTATTCAGGATCTTGTCATTAGTTATGTTATATATCCGTACAAACTTCAGTATTTTTCTGTAGCACCACATTTCGAAAGTTTCTATTCTCTTCTTCTGTAAACAGATTATCATCCATGTTTCACCTTCATACATGGCTACACATGATACAAGTAGTTTTCTGAAGACATCCTAACTCTGAAGTCTATATTCAATATTAAAAAAGATCTCTTCTTAAGAAAAAATTTCTTTCTGTTGGCAGTCTACATATTATATCCTCTCTACATCGACCATTATCAATTATTTTGCTCTCCAAACAGTTAAAATCATCTACAAATTTAGGTGTCTCGTTTCCTAATCTAATGCCATCAGCAGCCACTGATTTGACTACACTCTATTATCATTGTCTTCCTTTTGTCGAAATTCATCTTATATCCTCCTTTCAAGACACTGTCCATTCTGTCCAGCTGCTGTTCCAACTGATATTTTGTAAGTCGTGGACAATACAATTTATGAAATGTCGTTATACAATTTGTCTTAATAGTCAACTTTTTTTCTCGTAGCACTCTTACATTGCAAGCATTACACTTCATTTTGCGGCTAATATTGTTTTCTTTTCTTTGGTTCCTCATTTTATTTATGCATATTCATCCAGCTTTTACACTACCTCTTCCAGTATTAACCACATATCTGCCAATTTACTGATCATTTTCATTACTGTCTACCTGATCGGTTACAAAACTCCTTTGTTCCTTACTTGTTATAAGTTTCGATTAGCCTAATTGAATACTATCGACAAATGACCCAATTATTTGCCCAATTTATTTGAAGGTAATTTTATAAAATATTGGAACTGGAGTGGTTCTTACGAAACTAACCACACTGTGTCCCGCAACATCTGTCAAACCATCCATAAAATTAGTGTAGGACACGCGATTTCTGGATCTTGTGCCGAGCAGTTAATTGCACACACTGGTATTCAGGATCCAGAAGGCCTGCTCCAAGTGCATGAGTCGTCTGGTGCTTGTAATTAGGTCATATCTTCTGGAAGATATTTCGCCAGTTTTGTATTCTAACAGTGAAAGCGGTACATGTGTTCCATAACACTGCTCTAGCAATACTTTCATCATCGTTTATATCGAATGGCAGAAAGTAGTGTGGCCAACGGTATATCAGTCAGCTTAGTTACGTCTGTAGGCCATGGCGAGTTCGCTGATGTAGAAGACGTAGGATCAACATTACTTCTTCCAACATTTATTTTTATTTTATGTACACATCTAGTTCTGTAGGACCAAATAGGTGAGCTAATCTCCAAGGTCATGGAACGTGTGAGTTCATGAAATTACAACACAGAAATAATAACAGACAAAAATAAAATTTTTATGAACCTGAAAAATATCAATCCATAAATTTAAGTAAACACAATCAACAATACAACAAGAATCCGCTTAATTTTTCAAGGAACTCCTCATCAGAATAGAAGGAGTGACCCATGAGGAAACTCTTCAGTTTCGATTTGAAAGCGCATGGATACTGCTAATATTTTTAATTCGAGTGGTGGCTTATTGAAAATGAATGCAGCAGTATACTGCACACATATCTGCATAAGAGTTAAGGAAGTCAGATCCAATTGCAGGTTTGATTTCTGCCTTGTATTAACTGAATGATAGCTGTTTATTCTTGGGAATAAGCGAATACTGTTACAAGATATGACACTAAGGAATATATATATTGAGAGACCAATATTAACATACCCAGACACGTGAACAAAGGTCGACAAGAGCTTTGTGAACTTACACCCCTTATTGCCTGAACTGCCCGTTTCTGAGCCAAAAATATCCTTTTAGAATGGGAAGAGTTACCCAAAAATATAATACCATATGGCATAAGCGAAAGAAACTAAGCAATGTAGGCTAATTTTCGTGTCGAACGCTCACACACTTCAGATACAGTTCGAATAGTAAAAATGGTAGCATTAAGTCTTTGAACAAGATCCTGAACGTGGGCTTTCCACAGTAGTTTACTATCTATCTGAACACCTAGAAATCTGGACTGATCAGTTTCACTAATCATATGCCCAATCTGTGAAATTAAAATGTCAGGTTTTGTTAAATTGTGTGTTAGTAACTGTAAAAACTGAGTCATACTGTGATTCAGTGTTAGTTTATTTTCTACAAGCCCTGAACTTAGGTCATGGACTACACTATTTGAAACCGAGCCAATGTTGCTCACAACATCCTTTACTACCAAAGTAGTGTCATCAGCAAACAGAGATATTTGAGAGTTATCATTAATATTAGAGAGCATGTCATTTATATAAATAAGGAACAGGAGTGGCATCAACACTGATCCCTGGTGCACTCCACCACTTCACCATGCCCCACTCAGACCCCACATCACAGCCAGTCTCAACATTATGAATAATGACTTTTGCTGTCTGTTGCTAAAGTGAGAGAGAGGCTTCTACCATCTCCTGTGATTTTGCTTCCCAGCTACTCTCTTCCAATTCTGGCTGGCTCTGAGCACTATGGGACTTAACATCTGTGGTCATCAGTCCCCTAGAACTTAGAACTACTTAAACCTAACTAACCTAAGGACATTACACACATCCATGCCCGAGGCAAGATTCGAACCTGTGACTGTAGCGGTCACGCGGTTCCAGATTGAAGCACCTTTAACCGCACGGCCACACCGGCTGGCAATTCTCATTCTCAGAGGTTCATATTCTGGTTTGTACTGCATACCGGTACTTTAGTCTTTTTCTTATTTATTCTCATTCCATACTGATTGCATAGAATTTTTTCCATAGGTCTAGAGGACTTTCTCTAGATCATCTTGTGTGTCCATGACTACAGCAGTATTATCTGCATAATGTAACATGTCTATTTTCTGCCCATTAATTTTGATCCCCATCTCAGTAGTTTCTCGAACTTGGTCTATAGCCTCCTGGATGTAAGCATTGAATATAAGAGGAGAGAGAGTACATCCTTGCCTAACCCCTTTTCTAATAATTGCTTCTTATTCATGGTGACAGTTCCTAATCACTGCCACCTCATTCTTATAGAAACTGAGTATCACACAAATGTCTTTGTACTTTATTCCATATTTCCTCAGCACTCTGAACATATCTTGCCAGATAACGTTATCAAATGCCTTTTCCATGTCTACAAAGGTAATATAAGTTGCTTTATTTTTCTGTAATTGCTTTTCGATAATGAGTCTCAGTGCCAGAATCGCCTCTCTTGTTCGCAATCCCCTTTTGAAACCAAACTGATCTTCACACAGCATATCCTCCAACTTCTCTTCAATTCTCTTCAGAACTATTTTTAAGAGAATTTTTGATGCATGTGATATTAGGCTTAGAGTTCGGTACTGTTCACATTTTGTACCTGCTGCCTTCTTTGGTATAGGAACAATGATACATTTCTGGAAGTCTGTCGGTATCTCTCCTGTGTTATAGATGGACCTAATTCTGCGAATTAGCTATTCTATTTGCATGCCACACACTCTTTGCTTCCCTAATAACGTTTTTAAGCACCTTACAATACTGTTTGTAATGGGCTACTGTAGCTTGATTGTGACTACTTTTACCATTGTGTTATAATCCCGTCTTAATTCTACACAATATCCTTATACCACTAGACAGCCTCCCCAGCTGCTAATTACTGCTAGTACCCTGTTTAGAACGTTATAATGCAAGGCAACTCTCAAACAGCATGAGAAATCTGTTAAGGAAAACATTATATTTCTCTTCTACTCCTATGTCATCGACACTATAAACATGCTGCCACTCTTGATCCTTGACAAGGTTTACAAAATTCTCTATTGCTGCTGGATTAACTTTCCTCCATAGTTTGTAATTATATGTGACATTTGCTTGGGTACAAAAGCTTTTTAGTGTTAAAATTTGTGCATCACGGTATGAAATGCGTTTCACCCTTTTACTAACAGAATGCCCATCTAGTAATGAAGAATGAATAAAAATATTGTGTATGGATGTGCTACTGTTATCCTGCACCGCAGATGGAAAAAACACAGTTTGCATCAGATCATATGAATTTAGGAGATCTACCAACATCCTCGTTCTTGCACCGTGATATACATAATTTGTATTGAAGTCATCAGATATAGCTAATTTCTGGTACATCCTACACAGTGAACCAAGAACCCTTTCTAGCTTGAGCAGAAATGGTCCAAAGACATTGTTAGGGGACCTATAAACAACAACAATTACAAGTTTAGTTTCACTAAATTCAACTGCCCTGCACAAACTTTCAAATATCTGTTCATTGCAGTGCTGTGATATGTCTATGGAAACAAATGTAATACTGTTTTTTATGTACATAGCCACTTCCTCACCCCAAAAGGAACTCCTTGAAAACAGCCAGCTAATCTGTGTCCTGATAAAGGAAGCCTCTGAATTGTCAAACTATTTAAGAGGTGCTCTGACACACCAGTAATTTCAGAGTCAACATCTATAAGCAGTTTACTAAATTTGTCTCTAGTACCTCTTATATTTTGATGAAATATGATAATTCCTTCTCTACTTGGAAACATGACATCCTCTGAAGGTGAGCCCTTAGTTAGAGGGACTTCCTTTAAGCAAGTATACCTATATGCTGACTTCAGTCTAAAAAAGGTGCAGCTCTAACTCCAACTACTAGAGGAATTTTTCCATGAGCTATCCCACCTCCACCAACTACACTTTCACCTATAATCTTTGCCAGCCTCCCCTCCCGATATCTATTGAGTTGCCGGTCATGCCGAGTGAAACCCAGTCTACTGATAGACGTAACTGGCACCACTGACATGTGACCCATGCCCTCTTCTATCAGCACCCTCTCCAGCCCCATGCTAACGCGTCTAACAGCTGCATCAAGATGAGGTCGATCATGACAATGAAACAGTTGAACGAAATGCACATTAGTGCCACCAGTTTGGGTCAATCCAAATGAAGTGGTCCAATAAAAATTAAGTTTTTTGCTCGATGATTTTTAAATATTTTAATTTTTTATATGTGATTACCCTATAATTGAAAAGTTCAAAACAGTTTTTTTTGAAAAAAATTCCTTTCACCATTACTGAATGGTGGCCATTTTCGTTTGTAAGCACACAATGATGTTTTAGTTTAGAGACGTTAGGAGAAATATGAATATCTCTGCACTGGGTTAAGTTACAACATTGTAATTGACATGATTGTTTTAGAAAAGTGTCCTCTACAACATTGTATATTACAAAAACTACCCTAAATTCAAAAATAACCAGTCAAAATGACCACCAAAGTTTTGTATCCAACATTTCTAAAATCCACTTTTTTGGCCCAAAAATAACAAACATGGAGTGATTTATGAGAGTCTATTTTTTCCTATAGTTAGATATCATACACTACTAGCCTCATATAGAGCAAGAACACTTACAAATGTTCCCTTAATTTTTTATGAATTTTTGAAATTAGAAAATTTTCATTTTTTGTAAAGTTTGGGGTTAGTTATCTCAGGTGGGTCTGAATATAAAAACATGATTTTACATTGATATCTGTGAAAAAAGATATGAATTTTTGAAAATGATCAGATAAGTCGCATTATTATACAACTCATCTTATGGCTGTAGCCTATTCAGTGTGATATTGGCGGGATATAATCAATTATTGTTGAAGTAAGGTACTGAATTATATACAAAAAGTGGAAACATCACTCAAATTAATATTTATATTATTTTGACATACTTAGAAAAATATTTTCAATTACCATCCTTCGAGATGCAACTGTTCCTAAACCTGGTGGTGAATGTTAGGAACACTTATTTCTTCAGACAGCTTCTGTGATATAGAATAAGACCTCCCAGTTGCTGTGATAAGTTCAAGCACTGAAAGTTTCATTAAAACATTTTTCATTGCTATCCAAACTTCGTCACTAGTAGATTTCTTGAATAATGTTCTTGGGCCAGAAGGGCGGTAGAAATGCACAATATATCATTGTTTTCCAAACTTATTCTTTCAGCCTCTGGAAGCCACCACTATCCATCATCATACACACGTGCCACTGTCATTCAACGTTTAAGCAGAGATGTAATTTTGCTGACACAATGGTCCTCATAAATTTCGGTTTCCGATGTTGCATAGCATCAAACTAAGTTTTTTGCAATGCCAAGAAATTGTGGAAATGTCTTGTTACTTTTATTGCTATACAGTTTTCAGATCTGGTCTGAAGTGTTGTTTTCATATGAAAAACACTTCTTCCTTGATGAGAAAATCGGTAATGCCTTTAATATTATCCTTGCAAAAGACATACATGTCCTGTATTGTGAGAATTTGGTCTTTGTAGGCTGGCTTTACTTACTTCAAGTATCGTTGCACCTCCTACTCCATCATATGAATTTTTCCTTGACAAGACGCAAAAATGTGCCATTCAGTCTCCATCCCAAAGTCTTCTTTGTGGTTGTCTTGATTTGAAAAATTCTTTTTGTTCTTATACTGAATACCACTTCCATCTGAAAAGTATATCAGCTTCTCAACTTTGGGAAAATTTTCATGTGATTTATTACATACCTTTGAAACGCATGTACAACCAAAGTGTTGTGCTCCAAGTAGTCTCTTAGAATGAAACTGAAGAACTGCAAACTTCATGTTTCTCATTTTTAATGTAGAAAATAAATGGATGCACTATTGCCTCGTCATTGACCCAGTGGTACCTTTGAAATATAGGATCCTGAATCACAAGTGTAAAATTTTCTGCAAAATCAGCTAGCACTATGCATTCAGTTTCATGAAGTGGTGCTTTTTTTGTCTTTCAAAAACTTACTTTGGATTTTAGAAACATAGTGGTGACTTTTGAGTTTTTGTAAGTTATCAATTAAAGATTCCAAGTACTCTTCCTGAGATTTAACCACTGTTATTATTTCTGCTCTGTCACTTGTGACCCACTGTTTGTAGGTAAAACTGTATGGCACTTCCTCATCATATTCGTGAAACAATTCAATAATGGTTTCCTTACCAGGGCCTTTATTACACAAACTCATCATACAGTCATATATGTTAGTGTCACAGACCATTAAATGTAGGAACTCTTTGTACTTAAGATAACTGATTTTTTCACCTGCAATCATCAGTTTCACATTTTGATGATATAAACAAACACATACGGAGTGTGTCCCTGAGGATCCAGCCAAAATACACCACTTACAGTGAAGGTCACAAAATTTTGACCTTCCAATTTTGCATTCAGGATGAGAATTTTTGAAAGCTACATAAAGTTCATTTAAATTTGACAGCACTAGTTGTTTCTGCTTTGTTACTCCATTTATAATAACCCTTTTGCTATCTTTGCAACCTGGGCACATTCTACTGTTTTCATCATCTTCAAAAAACTGCTGGATATTTTCAATTGTTTCTTCATCTTCTTCTTTCCTAAAACTGGAAGAATGCCCTGCTCTTTCACTAATTTTCGGGTTAGTTTAACCAAACGATGAGAAACATTGAATTCATGAACTATTTCTTTCTCTTGACCATGAGTCAAGAACCAAACTTAAAATTTTAACTTTTTCCTCTTTAGATGTCAATGAACACTTAATTTTTAATTTTTCTATTAAGCTCAAATATTCAGTGTCAAATGATGCTGCTGGTTCTTCAGAAATGATGTTGGTATCTGTATTATTAAAACATTATTCCATGTCTTTTCTAATTTTGTCTAAAATTTGTTGTACCTTATTTTCAATAGCTGCTTTTCTTTTTCTGCTACTTAATTTTATTATTTTCGAAGTAGAAGATACACCTAACTTAGAACGAGCAAAATCCATTCATTCCTCATTAGGAATATAAATGTCATTAACAAGGCTACATGATTCTGGTTCTGGATTCAGAACAAATATTTTTGAGTAACAAAATGGGCGCAGGGAAATTCCCAGGAATTACATTACACTTCACTTGGGAAGCTGTTTCACTCTCACATAACAACAAAAAATGTTCAAGTCTTATTTCCCTCAAACTTTTAGTAATAGGCCTTTTATCAACTTTAAGTGGATTGCAGCACATTCATACAAAAATGTGGTTGTACTTCAGAATATATTTCTTCTCATGATACTCACACACTGATGTTACAGAAGAACTTACTCGAAATTTAAACAAAGTTTATCTAACTTCATCAAAGTCATTGACATTTTTCAAGTTTTGGAAAATGAACCATAAACTGTTTTGTGACATGCTTCACTTGCTATCGGTCCAACAGAGCACTGTTAATCCATGTTATTGCATTCCAGTTAATCTCCCAAAATTAATTACAAATTACACACAGAACAAAGCACATAACACGTTCTACACTCTCGATGAAGTATGTACTTCCACTCTAACATAGGTTTCAGAACAGATATAATCAATTATTGTTGAAGTAAGGTACTGAATTATATACAAAAAGTGGAAACATCACTCAAATTAATATTTATATTATTTTGACATACTTAGAAAAATATTTTCAATTACCATCCTTCGAGATGCAACTGTTCCTAAACCTGGTGGTGAATGTTAGGAACACTTATTTCTTCAGACAGCTTCTGTGATATAGAATAAGACCTCCCAGTTGCTGTGATAAGTTCAAGCACTGAAAGTTTCATTAAAACATTTTTCATTGCTATCCAAACTTCAAAAAACTGCTGGATATTTTCAATTGTTTCTTCATCTTCTTCTTTCCTAAAACTGGAAGAATGCCTTGCTCTTTCACTAATTTTCGGGTTAGTTTAACCAAACGATGAGAAACGTTGAATTCATGAACTATTTTTTTCTCTTGACCATGAGTCAAGAACCAAACTTAAAATTTTAACTTTTTCCTCTTTAGATGTCAATGAACACTTAATTTTTAATTTTTCTATTAAGCTCAAATATTCAGTGTCAAATGATGCTGCTGGTTCTTTAGAAATGATGTTGGTATCTGTATTATTAAAACATTATTCCATGTCTTTTCTAATTTTGTCTAAAATTTGTTGTACCTTATTTTCAATAGCTGCTTTTCTTTTTCTGCTACTTAATTTTATTATTTTCGAAGTAGAAGATACACCTAACTTAGAACGAGCAAAATCCATTCATTCCTCATTAGGAATATAAATGTCATTAACAAGGCTACATGATTCTGGTTCTGGATTCAGAACAAATATTTTTGAGTAACAAAATGGGCGCAGGGAAATTCCCAGGAATTACATTACACTTCACTTGGGAAGCTGTTTCACTCTCACATAACAACAAAAAATGTTCAAGTCTTATTTCCCTCAAACTTTTAGTAATAGGCCTTTTATCAACTTTAAGTGGATTGCAGCACATTCATACAAAAATGTGGTTGTACTTCAGAATATATTTCTTCTCATGATACTCACACACTGATGTTACAGAAGAACTTACTCGAAATTTAAACAAAGTTTATCTAACTTCATCAAAGTCATTGACATTTTTCAAGTTTTGGAAAATGAACCATAAACTGTTTTGTGACATGCTTCACTTGCTATCTGTCCAACAGAGCACTGTTAATCCATGTTATTGCATTCCAGTTAATCTCCCAAAATTAATTACAAATTACACACAGAACAAAGCACATAACACGTTCTACACTCTCGATGAAGTATGTACTTCCACTCTAACATAGGTTTCAGAACAGACTGACTACAAAAATGCCACACCCAGCAAAAATGTACTTCTACAATACCACACCTAGCAATAATGTACTTCTTTCTTGACAATAAACCTAAAGGTAAATGGGCATTTTATTACCATAAAATTATATTTTTATATCCCGTCCCACCTAAGATAACTAACCCTAAACTTTACAAAAAATGAAAATTTTCAAATTTCAAAAAATTATAAAAAATTAAGGAAACATTTGTAAGTGTTTTTCTCTATATGAAGCTACTAGTGTATGATATCTAACTACAGGAAAAAATAGACTCTCATAAATCACTCCTTGTTTGTTATTTTTGGGCCTAAAATGTGGATGTTTGAAAATTTGGATACCAAACTTTGGAGGTCATTTTGACTGGTTATTATTGAATTTAGGATATTTTGTGTAATAGACAATGTTGTAGAGGACACTGTTCTAAAAACAGTCATGTCAACTGCAATGTTGTAACTTAACCCAGTGCAGAGATATTACAATTTTCGATAATGTCTCCAGGCTGAAAAATTGTCACACGCCTACAAATAAAAAGGGCCATTTTAAAAAATGTTTTGAACTTCTCAAATATAGGACAATCACATATAAAAAATAAAATATTTAAAAATTGTCAAGCAACCATCACTGGACCACTTTATATGGATTGACCCACATCATACTCCCTGTCCCTATCAAGATTGTTCCACCCACTATCATTACCTGATCCTATTTCGTAAAATTCCTACGTAACTCCCCTATGTTGTCAGTCACCTGAGCCAACCCTGCACTAGGCTGCACAGTGCTGGTGACCTGGTACTCACTCCCCAACACTTTGTGCTACAGCTGACCCACACCTGTACCGTGCGAACTACCTAGCAGCGGAACCTTCTTATTTCTGTTAGACTTTGCAACTGACCTAGGCCTCCTAACTGCTGAGGACTGCTCCATGTTCCCTACATCTACAGCTACAAGAGGCTCCTCTCGACTCCACTCTGACAGTTGGTAAAAAAGTAAAACTGTCTGAATACCTCCTCCTCCTCCTAGCTACCTTCTTGCCAACTGCCAGTTCCCGTTCCCCACCACCCTTCACCCTTCTCAACGTATCTAGTTCCTCCTTTGCGCGTTGTAACTGAACCTGAAGGGCACAGATCTTACTCTCCTGCTCCTCTGTCAACTTATTTCTTCTACAGATTCTGCATTCCCAGGAGAATATCTCACTAGAATGCACACTGCATTACCCCCCCCCCCCCCAATGAAAATACTTTGAACAAATCCCATACCATAACCCACCACTCACATACTTACGACAGAGCCTACACTTCTTACTCACTTACAGTTAATGAAAGAATCTATACATCTACGTTACGTAAGTTCAGTTACACCAGTCGAACTATTTATAGAAGTAACAATAGCGGTCTCGAAATTCTGTAGTTACTAAGAAAATAACTACTTTATTAATACTACTACACCACAGCTAATACCAATACCGACAAAACTTCACAAAATTATACGATAAAACCAAAACTTCAAGCGGCCACTGGAACACCCAACGAAGTTAAAACACTGAATGAAAATTTTACTGAAGTATTTCACTAGAAACAATAAGAAGTGTCAGCTGTAAACTTAAGTACGAAATTTGCTAAACGACTTCAACGCACAGAAAACTCTAAAAAACACAGCGAGCGAACGTTTCCAAAAATTTATTAAATCGTTATTTCGCCACAAACAGAACGAAACACCGTTGAAAACTATTAAATTGAATAACTAACAGTGCACAAATAACTTTGTCAGTACTTAGCTTTATAACCGCTACACCTGCAACTTCACGCCGCAAAATGTAAACACACTACCGAGGCGTGAGGCTAGGACGAACGACGTAAGCACACTCACGAATAACAGACCACTCGAGTCAATAATACAGGAAGAAAGACTGAGATTAATGAAAATCCACCAATAAGTTACTTTCACAGCAAATATTAACACAAATAAACTTTAAAATAAGTAATTGAAGACTAAAACATTATAAAATATTGACGAGCAAATTCAACAGCAGTCCAGCACACGTGACATCGCACCAAAGATCATTTATACGCTGCGTAAACAGCTATTTGCTACTGCCCCTTCTTCTTCCTTGTCGTACGTTGTGATGGAATCATGCATTTAATAAATTGTGGAAGCTACCTGACATTCATTGAGATGCTGACGCAGTCGTGATGCCAGTGCCTAAAAATACAGCTTGTCGAAATATTAACATCTGGCTTTTATTTTTCCATTCAAGTGCGTTCCGTACACTCCCATGGGAACGCATCGCTGCAGAAGGCTTGCCAACTGTGATCTCCACAGACAGGTCCGCTGTTATATACCTGCGCAACTAGTAAATAAGCGCGTCATTGTATCGAACGTTCTACCTCCAACTCTTGCACTTCCTGTAATGGGAGTTTCTACAGCTAGGTGTCATATCGTTAGTACAGGACACAACGGTCTTGCAGAAATTTAAGCATCCAAATAAACCTGCTATAAAAGAACCATGCCTATAGCTATAAGACCTGTTGATACCATGTTTATACATCTGTATTCTGTCACCAGCGTCGGGAGCGGAAGTTACTCTCGGTGGACGTTCTGTCTTCAGTTGACTGACCGCTGGCTCACACGCTTTACAAAAAGTGAAGCCACTGTTCCCATTGATCATGACTTCAGTACTTTTATCTCAACAACCTCCCTTAAGGTACAATTCGAAAACGAAGAGGTTTGTCTTAGAACTTCTGTTCGTTCGTATTTCATGGAGTCCCTTGTAGCTATGCAGCGGTTCACAACAGCAGATTTTGGCGGCTGGTTGAGTTCGGTACGTGTCTCCTGTGCTCCGGCACCTTTCTTTGACTGTCCGCACAGTTTGCCCCACGTACACTTTACCGCGTGTACAAGGGATACAATAAATGACAGGTTTACGGAGCTCAAAGTCACTTTGACCTAAATGCCCGTGTGTCCAGATGTAGATGGAAAACGCATTCAGTATTACACTGAGCGAGGATTCTGTCGATCTTATTCCATGTTTTGCCGTAGTGCGGCAAGTAAGCAGTTATCTTATTTTGTTCATCGTGTTCTGTAGACTGGTCCTGCAACTTCTGGCCGAAGACACGTCAGATTTATCTCCCAATTTGTTTGTTATCCTTGAAAATGGTCTTAAGGTGATTGGGCTCCGTTGGTAGCTTTCTTCGTTCGTACTGCACATTGCACTGTGGACCTGTGTATAATGCGTATAACATCTTTACGTCGCGAGGATGATCGTGGCTCGAAGCGTGAAAACACAAAACAGTGTGACTTTCATGTATACATTATATCTCATAATGCCGTCCACTTTGCGCTTCTCCACGACGTCCAGGAAGGCTCATTCGCTATTCCCTTCCACGTTCACGGTGAATTTGATGCACGGGAGCCGAGAATCCGAATGTTGCAGGAGTTTCAGAAGCCTTTCGCGCTAGTGTGGCCACACCACAAAGCCCTCATAAACGTATCTGAAGATGTGTGTGGGCTTCAGTGCAGTTTCTTCTACATCTATCCTCTATGAATACTAAGGCCACAACTGTTCACAGTGGGCACCCCATGACGACGTCATCCGTTTGTTCTTCATAGTCGCCTTGAAGAAAAAGCATAAAGATGGGAATTAAAATTCAAAGGGCTTGGTCTTTGTGGCACTGAACTTTTTCCTGATCAGCTTAAGGGAATCATAAAACGGCACCCTGGTGACGAGGAAAACCACATCAAAGCTCACTATAATCTCCTGGTTACGAAGGCCTATCTCTTGCGGCCGTTGAGTGAAATGTACTGCGTTTTTCATGTGATGAGGACATTTATCGACATAGCGACGTAAAAGTGCTTTTACATCTTTGATAGTAGCGCAGTGTATTTTCGGTGAATTTTCGTTCAGCCACTGAGCTTTGGTGGTGCAGCAGCACGTG
This sequence comes from Schistocerca serialis cubense, assembly GCF_023864345.2. Lineage (NCBI taxonomy): Eukaryota > Metazoa > Arthropoda > Insecta > Orthoptera > Acrididae > Schistocerca > Schistocerca serialis. The sequence continues at coordinate 693,073,441 of NC_064640.1, read as the reverse complement.
TTCGAAGCTTTTTGGTGCATTCCCTCGGCAGGGGCTGGCACAGAAAGTGGACGGATTTGTCGAGTAAGTTGTAGTTTGGTGACTGTTTTGTGACAGTGAAAGCTGTACAGTAGCATTTCCACTGTCCACAGGTAAAATGACTATTTCAGGATCTTTCAGTAGTCCTCTAATGACAGCTCTTTCTACTTCTGTGATGTTTGTCTTCAGTGGAGCGGCTCAGTTGAGCGTGTGGCATGTTTTCCGACGTATTTCTTCCGCATCGTCGCTAGGGAGGGTGGAAACTACTTGTTGAATGCTACTGACGAAATCTGCAACAGGTATAGCAGTCGGAGTCGGTGCTAAAGTGAATCCCTTTTCTAGAACCGATGTCGCCACGTCGTCCTTCGCTTTCCTCTTGTGATTGATCACGGTTAGTCGTTGCCCATCTTTCTCTTGCTACCAGAATTTGTTTGGTCGTAGCATAGCGTCGAAATCGGTCTATCTGAGCCCATGGGACATTCATTCTGCTTGTGCAGGCAGATATCTATTTTCCAAGAATTCCTTCTTGTGAAGTCTATCCTCTCCACGCAGCATGGATAATACTTATGTTTTTCAATATACTGACAATTTTGTAGCGTAGTTCCGACATAAGTCGTACCTGACCTATAAGCTACCAACTTTTGTTTTAGACGAGTTCTATTTTCATTTGTGCCACAATTACCAGTATGGCGAAAGTACGACATCCTGTTAGTACACTAGTGTGTATGGCTGTGGCGACTCCAGCGAACTTTGTTTACATTTTATATAATGGCCCACTTTGTTAACATCGGGTGACCTAGGTCATTGATCTCGAGTTCAGCTCATTGACTTTTCAATGACGTTATCAAGCCCCATCCCTTTTTCCATGATGTAATAATTGTGAGGTCACAGGCCACGCCCATTCTTCGATGACATCATAAAGATGAAGAGAAATTTAAAATTCTAAGAGATTTGAAAATTAAAGATGGTGGTGGGCGGTGAATTTAAACACACACACACACACACACACACACACACACACACACACATGCTGCGTAATATACCATCTCCTTCCCCTTTCTTTCAAACAGAGCCTAGTATTTTAGCCACTACTAAAATGAAAGAGCCAATTACAATGCTGTGCTCAAGAGTATCTGAACTATAGGAATTATTTATCAAAAAATACGTCATCCACTTAAAAAAAGTGTCTGAATTCCGTAAAACGACAAAAATGTTGTCAACTACGTTTTCATTGCTGACTTCAGTAAATCGGTTATAGACGGACTCACCAGTTGCATCGGTAAATTTCATTGGAAGCTGTTTATCATTCGCTATGGTCTATTAGAATTTGTATATAGCATACTCTCCATAAATAGTAAAAAACCAACATTTGCTTATCCAGTATACTTAACATGTTAGTAATATGTACTTATCAAACGTTATTTTTACGTGAAATACTATTCATTAAAGCATTAAAAAATGAAAATAAAACCCAGTGCTGGTTTAAACTACTGTTGCTTGTCTTCGTCAACAGATGGCTGCACTGGTAATATGTTCAATGTGCAGTTTGAGTACCACACTTGGTTTAAGACACAACTAAACTAAACTACGTCCGAACAGGCCCTGAAGACCGAACGTCACCGATCGACCACCGTTTCATTGGCAGCCATAGGCGTCACCAGATGCGGATATGAAGGGAGATATGGTCAGTATATCTTACTCCCTAGGGTTGACAGTTTACGAGACCAAAGCCGCTACTTCTCAACTCAATTTGGCTCACAAGTGCTGAGTGTACCCTGCTTGCCAACAGCGCTCGGCAGACACGAATGGTCATTCATACAAGTGGTAATCAGACTCGACGGTGCTTAACTTCCATGACCTGATGGGAACCGATGTTATCACTGCGGAAAGGCTGTTGGCTTAAGACTCAACAGAAAGTTAAATTAACTATTTCCACATCCATGATATTTGTCAAGTGTCACAATGTTCCTTCGAAGTCTAAAATTTCTGAAAAAAATACGCGAGAAATGCAAAAAAAGTGCGGTGTTTACATCACACTTCGCAATGTTGTTTTCCACCTATAGACATATTTGTCGAATTAGTTCCTGAAACATAATTGTGAACAGAAAAGTAAGTATTTCATTGCTATTTTCACGTATAAATAGTTATAAGTAATTGACAAAATTACATCAGAAGTTAGGCCTAAAAGATAGACGTCATAAATCTAACGTGATCACGCTCATAACAACGAAAATAGTATGCTAAGCAGGCAGGGACACAAATCAATAAGCAGTCTGATTTACTGGAAGAAAGTAATTAAGAAGGCTTACTGATGATTTAAGTAATATGTTTTGCGAGAAACGGGCAGTTTTGTGACGCAATTTCATCATGACCCGACCCATAAGCTACAGATTTTTCTTTTAGATGACTTCTGTCGTCATTTGTGTGCAAATAAACAGTATGGCGAAATTAAGACATACCTTTTAGTACACTCCTGTATGTGTTTCCACAAATCTTATACAATTCGTTGGCGCGTCTCACTGTGGTGGAGCGCAGCTGATTGCCCCCCCCCCCCCCCCCCCCCCCAAGGTGAGAGACGGGCCAGCTGAGTGGTTGTGAGATGTAGCGGCTGAAAGGTCTGCAAAGCCGACGATAACGACTGTGAGAGTGTTGCGCTGACGCCACGCCCTTTCATACCGCACCCATATAACGCCATTAGCTGAGGATGACACTGCGATCGGTCTGTCTTGATTGGCTCGTCTTGAGTCCAGAATTGCAAAACTTTGGTCTGCTAAGATCCAAAACACAACTTAAGCGACACGACGGAAGGCATCTGAAACTGAGACACATACCAATGACGTGCTTGTTTATTTGTACCTCGGCTCTCTCGTCCTTCATCGGCAGAGACCGGAAACTTCAAACAAAGAGCTCATTTGTAAAGCCTTATCTCAGTGTCCAACGAACGTAATGTATCGCCAAAAGATCACGTTACTATTATAAGGTACGACGATGACGTCCTAGCGCATAATAATCATGCTAGTGTTGATAATCCGCCTTATGAAGTCTGCGGTAGATCCTCTGTTGCATCGTTCGAGGTTTGCCCCCAGACACGTGTCCAGCGCACATCGTATCCGTTATGTTGGCCTACATCAAGATCCAGTTACTTTCTGCCGATGTTCCTGAAGGGTACCTCTTTTTTTGTCTACTGCTTTATCTACGTGGAGGTTCTCAGAACTTGGTACGCTTCACAAAGTACATGCAGTTTAATTAATTTGTTCTCTACCTGTATCTCAGTCATTTTTTTATGACAGTGTTGCAATAGTTCGAAGGCTGTGCTTATGCCTCTGTGCAGTTATAACTTATTCTACGTTACTCTTAGAGACAACGTTCTGTGATTACGTGCTTTCTTGTTTGTAATAGTCGACTATGCTCCTGTGTTCACACCAGTGATATTAAATTGTGTCTGTACTTTTCCCAATACACATCCTGCTATTTTGGGTATTGCATCTGACATACAATGGATTTTCGTTATCGAAGTCTTCTTCGGATTAAGGAAAAGAAGGCTTCAAAAACTGTATCTATTGTTTTCATTTTACAAATCGGCTAATCATCAAAAAATAAAACGGAACTATTGTAATGTGACAGTAAATTGTGCCTTTTTTTTGGTCGGGAACTACTTGCCAGTGACAAAGAAGTCCTCGGTCTACGCAAGTCCGCAGAGTATCAGCTTCTGTTTCAAAGTGGCATTACGTCTATAGGGCAGACAGTGCGTGCAGCTGAAGATCGCTGCAATGAATTCCAGCAGCATACTTGACTAAAACAGATAAGCAAATCTGCAGTCACAGAACACTGTCTCTTAGAGTTACACGAAATGAATTACAACCGTGTTAAACTTCTGACTCAGACATCCACTTATGGGGAATGTGTCATAAAAGAAACGCTTGATACAAGGGGAAAGGAGAAGTTAACCAACCTTAATAAGAATTGTCGTCGATTGTTAAATCAACCACAGTTTGAAAGTATTAAGGAACTGGCTTCTGCTGGCGGCCAATCATTGCCACATGTATTCTACATTGGACACGTGACCAGACACTGATCTCGAACGGACCCGCAACAAATCACGGAAGATGAGAGTAACAATGCAAAAAAATTAAAGCCACTCACCTGTCAGCAATCAGCTCATAAGAAAAACGTGAGGGTGGCAACGCGGTCGTTTATCGAAATATTGTGCTCGTTGGGCACCGAGACCTGTCTGTACCACGATAACAGTTTTCACATTGTTAAAGTTGGGAAAGACTGAAGCACACAGTGCATCCATTCCAGCAACTGGCAACCCTTGCTGGGACCATTATTTCAGACTATGGCAAAATGGAAAGCGTCATACCTTGGATACCATGAGCGGATGCTACCAAGCGGATATTCCAGTGCTTACATGCTTGTGGAATATGTTGATTAAAATTTCGTACTTACGCGATCTGTTTCTTTCTTTCTTTCTTCCTTTTTTTTTCTTTTTTTAAAAAGCATTCCTGTAGAAGAATAACTATGTGAATAGGTGATGGCTGTTGGGTGTGTGCAACGTTAATGGAACTGTTAAGTGGAGATCGCTACCAAACACGCACAGAGGACGTGCATGTGCAGCTAATCGTCGTCTTTCAGATTTTCAGAAAGGTCGAATCATTGACTGTGGTGCAGTGACTGTGTAAAGAGACATCATGTCACAGACAATAGAGACTTACATAGTGTACAGCCTAAGTCAACTGGGAAATTGACTGATTTCCATTAGCGCTCAGTGATAGGTGTCACTTCCGTTTGTGGCGGTCAGATCGAAGCCAACGTGTTCACAGTCGACCTCGTAAATACTTTACAGAAAGCAGCGATTTTTAGTACTCATTTGTCTCCAATTTCTGGAATATTGGTGCGGGGAGGCATTCGTTACGCCAACATGACTGATTTCGTTATGGCTCAAGGGAGGCTAAATGGTCACCGATATGTGCAAGAATGATTTACCTTGTTTTTGTATCATCCACGACCGGGATACGAAATGGCATATTTCAGCCGATAATTCACGACGACCATAACGGTCTAATTGTGCACATGGGCGTCACGTCTTATACCGACGATGATGATGAAGGTCAGTTCCACATGCATTGAAAGTTCAGTCACTTAATACTCGGAATGTGTTAAAGAAGTGCGCAAGGTCTGATAAATATCCTCAGGTGCTTCATGGTGTAGCACATCCCATTTCCGTCAGTATATTTTCAGTTTCAGAATATTATGAAAACTGATATATGTAACGTAACAGTAAATACGACAACGCTCATTTTTAATTTCGTAATGCCATTTAAAACACGGTGACGTCGAACATGGAATGGTGCGGTAATACTCAAATAATTAGGTGAAACTAACTTCTCCACCACTGTTTGTCACTCGTGGTACTGTACGGACCGGACGCAGTTTTCATATTGTCTCTCCTCATGGTACTCTTAAGTGCGGATCGAGCGAGATGGCGCAGTAGTTAGCACACTGGTCTCGCATTCGGGAGGACGACGGTTCAAACCAGCGTCTGAATATCCAGATTTAGGTTTTCCTTGATTTTCCTAAATCGCTCCAGGCAAATGCCAGGATGGTTCCTTTGAAAGGGCACGACCAATTTCCTTCTCCATCCTTGGCACAATACGAGCTTGTGCTCCGTCTCTAATGACCTCGATGTCGACCGAACTTTAAATCCATTCTTCCTTCCTTCTCAGTGCAGACTGTATCTTCCTTCGATATCTCTCATTGTTGTATTTACTGGTATGATGCAGTTCCGTCCTTCTTAAGCTCCCTCCATGATACTCTATGGACGTGAAGCAACTTGATTCCTTAGCTGTCTCTCTGATACTCCATCGTCAGGATACAGTTTCCTTCCTTGGCTCTCCACATGGAGATCTATGAGCATGCTGTGTCCTTCGGTAGCTCGCCACAAGGTGATCTATGAGCTTATGCAGTGTCCTTCTTAGCTCGTTCTGTGGTACTGCATGGAGTAGATACACCTTTCTTCCTTTAGCTCTCCCTGTGGTAGTATATAGACAGGATGCAGCCTCTTTCCTTATTTCTCCCCATGGTACTCTATGGTCAGGAAAGAGCGTTCTTCCTTACTTAGCTCTCCTTGTGACACTCTGTAGAGAGCTACAACCATAGCCATAAATATACATGATGAAACTTGCTCTTTTAGCTCTATTTATGATATTCTATGGACTGGTTGCAACCCTGCTCTCTTCACAATACTCACTGAACATGATGCAGCTTTTTTTCTTATTTTACCCCATGCTACTTTATGCAGCCTCCTTTTTTAGCTCACCCTGCAGTACATCTACATGATTAGTCTTCAATTCACAATTAAGTGTCTGATATAGGGTTCATCGAATCACCTTCAAGCTGTTTCTCTACTGTTCCAGTCTCAAACAGCGCACGGTAAAAACGAACACTTAAATCATTCCGAAAGAAGAGTAATTTCTCATATTTTATTATGATCATCGTTTCTCCCTATGTAGCTGGGCACCAAATAACATTTTCGCATTCCGAGGAAAGAGCTAGAGATTGAAATTTAATGGGAAGATCCTGCCTCCATGAATACTATCTGATGCGGACCCCACAATTCGCAGCAATTCCCCAGAAGAGGGCGGACAAGCGTAGTGTAGTAGACCCGTTGTATCTTGTACGTATTTTGTCAATAAATCGCAGTCTTTGGTTCACTTTGCCGGCCGAAGTGGCCGTGCGGTTAAAGGCGCTGCAGTCTGGAACCGCAAGACCGCTACGGTCGCAGGTTCGAATCCTGCCTCGGGCATGGATGTTCGTGATGTCCTTAGGTTAGTTAGGTTTAACTAGTTCTAAGTTCTAGGGGACTAATGACCTCAGCAGTTGAGTCCCATAGTGCTCAGAGCCATTTGAACCATTTGGTTCACTTTGCCCGAAGTATTACCTATGTGATCGTTCCAGATTAAGTTATTTGTAATGGTAAAACATAAGTATTTAGTTGAATTCACAGTCTTTAGATCTATGAGATTTATCGAATAACTGAACTTTAATGGATTCCTTTTAGTAATCATGTGGATGACTTCACACCTTTCATTACTTAGAGTCAACTGACAATTTTCGCACCATAGAGATAACTTTTCTAAATTATTTTGCAATTGGTTTTGATCATCTGCTGACTTTACAAGACGGTAAATGACAGCATCATCTGCAGACACGCTAAGGGAGGTACTCAGATTGTCTCCTAAATTGTTTGTATAGATCAGGAACAGCAGACGGGCTGGGGGCTGTAGCACTTTCTTGGGGGTGTCAGATATTACTTTTGTTCTACTCAATGACTTTCCGTCAATTACTATGAACTGTGACCTTTCTGACAGGAAATCGCGAATCGATCCCACAGTTGAGACGATACACCCTAATCACGCAATTTGGTTAGAATTCGATTGTAAGAAATGGAAATCTAAAAATATGCTATCAGTTTGATATCCACTGTCTGTAGCACTCATTACCTCGTGAGAATAAAGAGCTAGTTGTGTTTCACAAGAATATTTTCTTAATCTGTGTTGGATGCTAGTCAATAAATCGTTATCTTTGAGGTTGTTCATAAGGTTAAACACAGTGTATGTTCTAAAACCCTACTGCAGATCGACGTTACTGATTTGGGTCTGTAATTATGCGGATTGCTCCTATTTCCTTTTCTGCGTATTGTTGTGGTCTGCGGAACGTTCCATCTTTAGGTGCAGAGCTTTCGACGAGCGAGCGGTTGTGTATGATTGCTAAGTATGGAGCTATTGTCTGAAAGGAACCTAACTGGTATACAATCTGACCCCGGAGGCCTTGCCTTTATTAAGGGGCTCCGGGAACCCTTATCTTTCCAATGTTAAAATAGCGCTTATAAATTACATGTTTGCTCAGAAATTATTTGAGCCAGACAGTTGAAATTTTTACAGGTTATTTATTGGAGTGTTGGCTACAACTTAACACAGGGATTTTTAAAAATTTGAATTCAGTTATTAGAGATTAATTTTTTGTATTGCAATGAAACTTCAGTACTTTTTCTGATATTTTTGTTTATAAATTCAACAACATACAGGTTTTTGAAAAAAGGCTGTGTTACGTTACGCAAAAGGAACTGTGTAGCATTTCCTGAAAATTTGAAGCAAATTGCTTTGATAGATCCTGAGAAAACGTGTAATATGTATGAAAAAATAAAACTTTTGGGGATCGAGAGACAAATTTTGATTACGTTTTTAGTGCATTCAAGGTCCATAGGATGGATAATCTTTACCTTCTGCAAACTCATCCTCCAGATTCCCCTTTGTCTTCCTCCTCTTTACTCTGGCTTGTATTTCTAGGCTATTTACACCCCTGTCAGCAGCTCGAAATCATTCTTTGTCTAAAGCAAGAATAGTTCGTACCATGTTGAAATCAAGCTTCGTTCCCTTATTTCGAAATTCTTTTCACCTTACAACGATGCCATCAGTGGAAGTAGCAACAGCACCATACACACCAAAACAAAGTGTTTTTTTTCCAAAAAACACAGTCTTGGGGATTCTTGACCATATAACACTATTTACACTTTCATTAGGGTTTTGAGTTTTTCCATGAACACATTTTTTCAACAGTTCAGGTGCTGCTAAGTCTCCGAAAATAGATTTTATCACTTCCATTACCGTATCAGGCAGACTATGTTTATGAGTGTACACTTCACCAGTTAGCAATCCCTTGTCGTATTTACACCAGCTGTTTTCTTCCTTGGTACACAAGTAATGATGGGGACTTTCATCGGTTGGAAAAGTATAAAAAAAGGAGACCAAACAGCGTTCTTCATTTCATCGACACTGTGCGTGTCTTGCCTAACAGCCATTCCATAACAGTTCTGTATTTTGTCAATTACACTGTCAGTTAACCTTCCATTCCCATCCAACCCTTAAACATCACTACGTGTTTGTTTTTTGTACGAGAGTTTCAGTAGCCGAAGTTTTGATCTCATTCATTTCCGAAAACTGTCAAGTACATTCAGATTTCTGCACTATAACATGACAACTATAGGGCTTCAGTTTTTGAATATGTTTGAAACTTCTAGAATCACCATCACCAAGGTAATTCACATATCGCACTTTGTCACACGCAACGGAACGTTGAAATATACTAGCAACACCAGCCACTTTCCTTCCTCCACTACTGCCATTATAGTTAGCTGAGCAATTATTTTATTGTCTACCTTTATTTTTTTGTGGACACCTAAAATATTTAGATATTACTGCCACATCTAAAACTTTCCCTGTATACATACCGGTGGCAGATATTACGCCATGAAGAGATGTGTGTCCCCATTTATGCCAGGTTCCATCGAATGCTGCAGTCAAATCTCTGTTACCGCTGTTTTCTATTACTGCCTCTTCCACAGCTTTCTTCATAGATTCTATACAGACATCTTCTACTTAGACACTATAAATCTGTTATAATTGCCGGCCGGGGTGGCCGACCGGTTCTAGGCGCTACAGTCTGGAACCGCGTGACCGCTACGGTCGCAGATTCGAATCCTCCCTCGCGCATGGATGTGTGTGATGTCCTTAGGTTAGTTAGGTTTAAGTAGTTCTAAGTTCTAGGGGACTGATGACTTCAGAAGTTAAGTCCCATAATGCTAAGAGCCATTTGAACCATTTTTTTGAGAAATAACTATTCAGAAAAAAAGTAGTTGCGCTATTTCAGAGGTAATTAGCACTGAGGTTGTCCAATAATGCCGTCTCGGTCGCAAATTGTAACGGTCCGCCAGAGATGGTAAACTTGGTTGTGGGATTTGGAAGATTCATCATGCCGTAGAAAACTGCACCTGTAGTTGCACCCTTACCTACTGTACACAAGGCATAAACAAATATAATTTTGTGTTCATAGATTTTGCTACTATTTTCTTCATTTTGAGTTACTGCAACTCTGTTCCGAAGGGTGCTCATGTATGAACACTTAACACACTTCAGTTCCATTTCACTGGAAAGTCCTACCTGATTTTTTACAGAGAGTACCAGACCAACTTCACTACACTGAATACATCTTACACAGTTTGCAAAAATTCCGTTGAGAACTGACATATCAAATATTTCATACACACCCGATTCACTCATAAAACATTCAGACGGTTCGCTAACTGAACCGTGCTTTCTCTACGAAGTACTTTATTTCTCACTTTCATTGCAATGGGAAGGTGTACCAGCAAGGTTAGGTTCATACAGTTGGTTATTGTCGTTATTACTTACTGTAATAACACCTACCTTTAGCTTTCCAACATTTCACCTTTTCTTAAAAGCCTTTAGAGTATTTATAGTCAGTTTATGTTTACCCATGATTATTCTTTTCGAAAACAGACTTCAATGAACAGTATTCACTATGAATATTTTCAGGATTACAAAATAGTGAACAAAACATGAAACACACGACAATCGAGCGAGCAATATACATTGAAATATCACAGATTAGCCACAACACTTATTTTGTAACACTTCTTTTCTCTCAGATAGCTAGAATGTACATGATGAACATGTACATTCATGAGTACGACATCTGATAACTGTTTAACAGCGCTACAGTGGGTCACCCCATACAGAAGATATTTCAAAAATATTTCATAAATAGTTAGTCTTCTGAACTGAATAAATTATATGTCAATTGAAAGAGAAATGTCTGTAGATTTTTAAAAAGGCAAAAAAGTGAAAATCAAACACTTCATGATTTTGAACCTTTCCGGAGTCCCTTAAGTGATTTAAGCTGCTTCGCTGCACCTAGGATATCTACGTCTAAGTTACTAATGTTGACAGTTGTTCTTGTTTCGAATTGTGCAATATTTACTCCGTCTTCTGTGGTGAAGGAATCTGAGAAAACCACGTTTAGTTACTCAGCATCGGTGGTGCCATTGGTGTACCTTATAAACAAACAGAATCTATTAGGATTTTTTGCCAGATTTCGAGAAAGAGTTTCATTGTGGAAACTATTAAAAGCATTCACATTAAGTTCGTGCTAAATTTTGAGCTTCTGTAAAACTTTGCCAACAGTTAGGATTTTGCGTTATTTTAAATTCTGCGTGCTTTTTTCACCACTTCTGCAACAGTTTTGTGACTTCCTTCGTGTACTATGGGGGATCAATACCATCGCTTATTAATTTATTTGGCATATACGAGGGTTGTCCAGAGAGTAAGTTCCGATCGGTCGCTAAATGGAAACCACAGTGAAAATCAGAAACATTTTATTTGCAAGAGTTAGCTACAATTTCCAGATACTTCTCTAGATTGTCGCCACTCCGACTTAGACATTTGTCAGAGCGTTGTACCAAATTTCCAACACCATCGTCATAGAAGGCAGCCGCCTGTGCTTTCCGATAATTCTCTACGCTGGTCAATAGCGCGTAGCCTGCACCCCAGTATTGTCTTCGTATCCAGCTTTTCATGTGAACAGAGATGATACTCAGGACGAGCCAATTAGGGCTGTGTTGTGGGTGATCGAACACTTCCGATCGAAAAGGCTGCAGGAGCGTCTTCACTGCCCCTGCAGAGTGCGGCTGAGAATTGTCATGAAGAAGGAAGTGCGTGGCAGTTGCGTTAGGTGGGCTGCATTTATTAAGGCGAAGCCTCTCAGCGGACCCTCCTACTTGGCGGGAGACATCGTTGTTCTACTGACCTTTACTCGCTCACAGTGCGCTCACAGCTGAAAAGAGCGTTTTGATGCGATCGGCGGTCATACTAGCGACACTACCCTACACATCTGTGCAAAGCTTCGTCGGGTTTTCACTGTGGTGGCCATTTCGTGACCGATCGGAACTTACTTTCTGGACAACCCTCGTAGGTTTCAATTGCCGTCGACACTATTTCTTTGAATTTAAACCACATCTGGTCTATGCTTACATAGTCAGATTGGAAGGAGAGGAGACTGTCTCTTAGGTAGCCGTCAAGTGAATTTTTATCTGCTTTTTTAAACAGCTATATTTTCGGTTACTTTTGATGGATTTAGATGTTGCGGTATTCAGTCTTGCTACAGGCACATTGTGGTCACTAATCTCTGTATCTGTGAAAATGGCTCTGAGCACTAAGGAACTTAACATCTGTGGCCATCAGTCCCCTAGAACTTAGAACTACTTAAACCTAACTAACCTAAGGACATCACACACATCCATGCCCGAGGCAGGATTCGAACCTGCGACCGTAGCGGTCACGCGGTTCCAGACTAAAGCGCCTAGAACCACACGACCACACCGGCTGGCCTGTATCCGTCAAGGTCCTCCCTATTTACTCAAGATTATTTGTTGCTAAGATGTCACGTATGCAACCATTTACACTTGCAGTGGGCTCCTGAACTAAATGTTTCATACTCTGGGGACAGGATGCAGCCTCCTCTCGTAGTTCTTCCCATGGTACTCTGTGTACAGGATGCAGTCTTCTTCCTTGCTTCTACCCATGGTTCCCAATGTACAGGATGCAGCTTGTATCCTTAGTTCTTCACATGTTACACTATAGATGGGATGCAGCTTCCTTCTTTAGCTGTTTCCGTGGAACTCTATGAATAGGATGCAGCTTTCTGCCTTATCTCCACTCATACTGCTCTACAGACATGATACAACTTTCTTAGTTATCTCTAAACGCCTTCCACATTCTGGTAATGCAACTCACTCTGACTGTAGAAGATGGCACTGCTGAGATATTCGTGTGACCAATAGCTTAGTACTTCATAATAACAGGTGTGTGTGTGTAACTATGATTGAAACTAATTAGGTGCTGAATTTGAATGACCTAAATGAAACGTTATGATGTTATAAATACGGATGACAGCTGTTTCCAAGTCACAAAGACATTTTCGGGTTTAAGTTTCCCTAAAATTACCCGAAAATTGCGACTTTTAGAGGCTCAGGAGCAAAAAATAAATTAATAACTTTCTTGACATTGAAAAATCAGTTGGACATATAACATTCAGGTCTCCTTATATATCAATGTGACACAACGGTTTTCTATGAACAATCCCTAAGTCTTCATGCGACCAGACAGTTATTGGAAAAGACGTACATTTGGCAGTAAAAGTTATCATCTAAATAAAGAACTATTGTCCAGTTTCCTATAGCAACATACTGACACTGATTTTATTCGCTACAACTGTAACATTTTACAAAGAAAAAAGGAGATGTAGGTGTTAGTGAGTTGCCTTTGTGGAAGGTGGATATCATTTGACAAATTTCACGCCTCTGAACCATTGGGTTCATTTGTTACTAACGCAACTGTTCAACTTACAACACCAGTTATTTCAGATCAGAGTGTTTTGGAGAAACTTAAGTATTACTTCTGACGCACCATGCCGGCCGAATTGGCCGAGCGGTTCCAGGCGCTACAGTCTGGAGCCGCGCGTCCGTTACGGTCGCAGGTTCGAATCCTGCCTCGGCCATGGATGTGTGTGATGTCCTTAGGTTAGTTAGGCTTTAGTAGTTCTAAGTTCTAGGGGACTGATGACGTCAGAAGTTAAGTACCATAGTGCTCAGAGCCATTTAAACCATTTGACGCACCATTCGGAAATATTTAACGTGGGAAAGGTCAGTCAAGAGACGTGAACGTCTAAATATTCACAATACTCCGCAAGCCACCTGATAATGTGTCGCAGGAGGTACCTTGATACCATTATCTGATCCCGCCTTCCCTGTTATGTACCCAAATGTTTCGTGGGAAAAATGATTGGAGCTAAACGTCATTATTAGCTCCAATTACTCGAATTTTATCGTTGTGACCATTTCTCTAGGCGTATGTGGGAAGCTTATGTCTGCGAATCAGCACGATTTTAGAAAGCATTTGCTCTTTTCTCACATTATATACTGCGAATTATGAATGAAGAGCAACAGGCAGATTCCAGATTTCTAGATTTCCAAAAAGTATTTGACACGGTACCTCATTGCTGACTGTTAACGGAGGTACGACCGTACGATACAGGTACCCAGATATGTGAGCGTCTGTAAGACTTCGTAAATAACAGAACCCAGTATGCTGTCCTCGACGGCGAGTGTTCATAAAAGATGAGGGCATAGTCCGGAGTGCCGCAGGGAAGTGTGAGAGGACTATTATTATTTACTGTGTACGTAATTGATCTGGTGGACGGGGTGGGCAGCAATCTGCTGTTGTTTGCTGATATGCTGTGGTGACGGTAGGAGGATACATGATGACTTTGGCAAAATTTCTAGGCGGTGTGATTTATGGCAGCTGGCTCTAAATATAGAAAAGTGTAAGTTAAAGCGGATGAGTAGGAAAAACAAACCCACAATGTTCCGATACAGTCTTAGTATTTAAATATCTGGGAGTAACTTTGCAAAGAGATATGAAATGGAATGAACATATGAGGACTGTGGTAGGGAAGGATAATGGGCGACCTCGGTTTATTAGGAGAATTTTAAGAATGTGTGGTTCATCTATAAAGGAGACCACATGTTTGATGCTAGTGCGACTTAATCTGCTACACTGCTACTGTGTTTCGGATCGCCACCAGGTCGGATTAAAGGAAGACATGGAAGCATTTCAAAGGGTTGCTGCTACATTTGTGCCGGTAGGTTCGAACAACACACAAGTGTTACGAAGATGCTTCGGGAACTCAAATGGGAACCCTGGAGGAAAGGCGACGTTCTTTTCGAGGAATGCTATTCAGAAAATTTATTGGACTGGCACTTGAAGCTGACTCCAGAACGATCCCACGGCCGGGAACATACATTTCGTGGAAGACCACGAAGAAAAGATACAAGAAATTAAGGCTCTTATGTATTCATATGGACAGTCGTTTGTCCCTCGCTCAATCCGCCAGTGGGACAGGAAAGGAAACGACTAGTAGTCGTACTGAATACCATCCGCCACGCACAGTATCGTGGCTTACGTAATGTGTATGTAGATGTAGAAGGAAAATGTTGTCCGACTTTTTCCGGAACGTAATATCTCGGAATTCCAGTAGGAAACCACTCCGTGATGCATAACGGCTGTCTCTTAGAGTCTTGACACTGGAGCTTGTTGAGCTTCTCTGTAACGCTCTCACGCCGACCCAACGACTCTGTGACGAAACGCACTGCTCTTCATTGGACTTCTCTATGTCCTACAAGGTAAGGATTCCAGAGTGTAGAGCAACACGCAACAGTCGGCCGAACAAGTGTTTTGTAAGCACCTCTTTCGTGGATGAATTACATTTCCGTAACATTTAGTTCAGGTAAATTAAAAAAAGTGGGGGAAAAATTTACAAAGTTTTGAAACTTTGGGAAAACACTCTTAGAGGATGTAGAAGTAAAAAATAGAAAAGTTTCCTCCCCTATCTGGGGAGCTTCCCCCTCCCCCACCCCGTAACATAACTTATTTTCCTTGTTTCAAACTTTACGAAAAACGGTTCAGTCAACGAAGTTATCAATATGACAGAAAATATTTCTGGTAAATTCTACTCAGAGAAGGTCAAATACATGTTTAAGCAAGGAAATTAATTTATGAGTGCTCAAATTTGAAGGTGAAATCTCTTTGAAAACAGGCTTTTATTTATACAGAACAATTTTGCTTTATAGTCTTTTACTTTAGATTTGTGCAACTTAAATCACTGGAATGAAAATCTTTTCATGAAAATTAAGAACTACTGTAAAATTAATCAACAGTTACTTTTGTTGTAATATATCTACAATCACATTTACAACATGTAGACAATGAAAATACCACAATATCTATCAAACAAATAAATTCTTGTAAATTTTTTTGCATAAATCCATCATCAAAATCTTCTATCAAATCACTGCGAGCCACATTAGTGCAGTTGTGTTCACGACAGTTTTTGCACATTGTTGTGCCATGTGGGTCACCCTTCACACATCGCACTCTCTTCCGCAGCCTTGAGTGCAGCCGATTGGAATCAGTAGCAGAATTTTCTCTGGAGCAGATGGTCTTTTCATGTGAATCGGTGAGAGGGATGAGTCTGATTCCGTCCAGCCCCAATTTCTGGGATCCAAGTCGTTCCTCAGCCATAAATGGACTTGTAGGTAAACTCGGTAAGATTGGAGGCGACCTGTATCAGTAGTGGGTGGCAAACGAGAGAGTATGACAGCATTGTTTGACTGAACCACAAGCACATTAAAACGTTTAAATCGAGTGCCATTTGAGTTATCATCAGAACTCTCTAATGTTTTTGTGTAGAGAGAGAGTATAAATTTCTCTCTTGTTTTTGCAATGGTATCAGGAGAGGAAGCAGAATCGTTGAATATCCGTGGAATATTATGAAGTTGGGGATACCGGCTGAATAGCTGGAAACCTTGAAGCTTTCCTTTCCCAAACACGGCTGAAGTGCTGTAGGAACCAGTTACTGCATGAAGAAACAGTTCTGAATTCCTGCATTCGTGAATGAGTGAGGAGTTATGTATATCCTTAGAACTGTAACACCTTGTTCTGATGCTAGCTTTACCATCCTTCATCACGATGTCTGTGTCGTCTGAGGCAAGAGCGATAAGTAGCACAACAAGATGCACTTCTTGACCCACTATAATTGCTCGCTGGTAACATTTTTAGGTATTTATTGCTTTTGCAATAATTTCAACATCTTCATCGTCATCCGCAATCTTGGTTTCAATACCAAAGCTGTCTAGTTTTTGCGCAAGCTGTGTAATAAACATTTCCTTGTTGCTAAGGTTACTAAGAAAGGCGGACTGTGATTCAATACACGACGTCTCGTCATTAAAGAAAATTTCTCATGAGGTCTGCTTTATCGTTCGGCTTCGGCTTTCAATAGCTTTATGTTCAGAGAACGTCAAATACAACAGCAACATCATCTTTATAAAGTCTCTGAATACAGGCTATTAAGGTTTTATAAACGTCACCTAAAGTTCCTTCCATTCTCGAGCCACGCGACATGGTGGATATGCAAACACTCTATCTATAACAAAGAACTTCGATTCATTATTGTCAATATTCCTTTCAGGTATTTGATTGAAAAGATTTTACTGTGACGACTTTTTTGTTTTCCTCGTCAATCCACTGCTGTCAAACAGATATATTGGTACTCTCGATAATTCGTACGTGAGCCGAGGTGGCCGAGCGGTTCTAGGAGCTGCAGCCTGGAACCGCGCGACCGCTACGGTCGCAGGTTCAAATCCTGCCTCGGGCATGGATGTGTGTGATGTCCTTAGGTTTAATTAGTTCTAAGTTCTAGGGGACTGATGACCTCAGAAGTTAAGTCCCATAATGCTCAGAGCCATTTGAACCATTTTGAACCAATTCGTACGTGAAGCAATCCTTTGAATCATGAGGTGAATGACACGTGCGCAGTATTCTCTGAAATATATGCGTTTTATCTATTTCAATTATATTTTTTTCAAGCCTAGCAGTTGAGATGCATAATGTCTTAACCATGTTCGATCGCTTAAGCTTCAGAGAACCAAATTTTGAGGAGACAGTAACTATTGTTCGAAGAGGTTCTTCACCAACAGACACAGCTTTGTTGCAGTTTATTTCCTGATAAGCTACTAATCCAGATCCTAATGAATACAATTGCTCCTTATGAACAAATGGAGTCTATTGTTACAACCATAGCTGAAATATTTTGCGAATTTTTTCGTCAATTTCTATCCTCCCACTCCTCAGTTCAACATGTTGATCACTCGAAACCGAATGTAAATTGCAGAACTGTTCCACAGCTTCACATATGTGAGGTGCTATCGGTGAAACCTCTTCCGTGTGAAACACCTCCAACGCTCCTCAGGTTCTTCATCAACGTTTGTTCTATCGTCATGTCGGTCCATAGTGCACACCAATACTTACCAGAACGTCGAACCATGAAGAAGCTGCCCTTGGCGCATTTATCGAACTCCGCGGGTTTCATGGTTTCTTTCATTTTTTTCATGTCATGGAGATACAAATTACACGCCTTAGCATAAGGAAAGTGTCCAGTTGCATGGAATACTGGGAGCATAACTCTCACACATTCTCTAGGGAGCTCCCAATTTCTCATACCCTCTGCCTAGGTGAAATGTAATGCCAAGATGACAAGCTGAATGTATTATATTCATAACTGGGATATTATCCCTCTTTGTTTAATATCATCCATTGTGTTGGCAAATTTATTTTTCAGCTTTTAAATCACTTGATCTTTTTCCAAATCGCCGAAAGATGCACTGTTTCCACTCAAACCAGAAATACAGTCTGTAAGTTGTTGCTTCTCCTCCTCCATGACTGCCATTTCCTCCAGTATTATGATGGAAAGAGTACACACGACAGCAGATTGAGCCTGAATTTCTCTCGTGTATGCAGGGCCAGAAAGTATATGGGGAACAGAAGATGCAGCACATACAGTCTCCAAAAGTTGAGACAGTCCACTGTCTCTAATTAAGAATCCTTTTGCTTCTAGGAAAGACATTATCAAGTGAAAGCCTCCTAATCGAATAAATGCATTAGTGAATAGCTCATTCCCTCCATTAGCCTTCACTGCAACTACATCTTTAGCTATCATGTAGAGTGGTTGATCAAAGTTCAGGATATATGTTTACTGTGTGGTCTTCTTACTCTCCATGATAGCATAAGTTGAAGCAATTAAAATAGTACTATAATCTGTGGGCGTATTGTTGATGAATGGAAGCGCTGATACATTTGATTGCGTACAAGGTTCTCCAGTTGTGATTTTCTCCATAAAACCTTGCCATACCGGAACAGAAAGCTGTAATTTCCCAAGACCCCCGTAAAATAGTGATAGGTACGCACTGTCGCTTTAGTGAAAAATTGTTCTGAGTAGGCATTTTGCAGAAAAATTGCTACAATTACAACACTATTCTGCCTTCGGAATGTTAGCAGACAAATTTTTTGGGCACTTTGTGTTTCAGTAGAGCTCGGCATGACAGAGAGTTTCGTTACTTTATGGTGTTCTATCGCTCTCCCAGGAGTCACACATCTGATTTCATCCATAGCATGGCATGTATCTTTGCCCGTCATTGTTGCATTATTGAAGTCAGCATTATCGAAAACGAATTGCGAGAACGAATCATTTGAAATATTTGGTTTCCAGAACTGACCGGCAGAAGCCTCAAATAAATCCACAATGCTATATGAAGGGCAGAAACCCACATTCGAGACAATTTCAACAATGTTTATTGATCCCACTTTACGAAACAAGTACACTGCAAGACCAAGTTGCAGTGGGGTGACAAATGAACGAAGCCTTGTAGCTGACACAATCGCATGGGATGTTGCTGTACATATTTTTAAAGGGTACTACCTTTCTTTTCTGACAAAATCACACCCCTCAAAAATTCGGGTAAGGTGTCTGGAACTATAACTTCAGCATTCTCTGTCAAGTCGTTGATATCTGGATAATCATCAATGCTCTAAGGAGTCATTCTTACACCTTCAATGATGATATCTGTTGCTGCTTCTACTATTCTTTTTCTCTCATCTTTTTCATTAACAATTCGTTCATCGTACCATTGATCAAAAGTTTGTTGCCATTGCCACGAAAACATACAACTCGGGGATTTTTTGGCATTGTGGCAAACAAGACCCCATCACCGGAGTGTTCAGTCTGTTTGTTCTTCAGAATTTCTATAGTCATTGTCTCTCCTTCTGGGAGACATTCATTAACTTTCTGCAACAAATCGAGCAGTGAAAATTGACATTCCTCTGAACTATCTCTAAATCTGTATAATTGTTGAAAAGCGGCATGAACGTTTGTATCTTGAGGGCGGCCTCTTTTTTTAACAAAGGAGGGGTTCGACACTAATTTAGCATAGCAATCTTGATGATAACGGGCTTCCGCAGCTAAACAAAAGACACTATTGATGCGTTTGGCAACCTTTCTACCGAAATCATCATCGCATTTCTCTGCTTCCTCAAGCAGCGTGTGTTTCACAGTTAAAGAGTGAACTTCAAAAACTCCACGGCGTTCGTGTTTCTATGTCACACTCTTCAGCACATGTGAAACATCATGTTACCTTCCATTCAGAAGGATTACATATGAAACAGTCTTTTTTGAAACTGAATGGATAAAAGGAAAAGGGTCTCAAATTTTTATCATCTAGTTATGTAACATACTGATTAATTAGTTTTCTTATATTACGTTCCTTAGTATATTCACGTCGACAGACCTTATGTACCTCAATCAGTCCTGCGTTCTGTAGAAGGTTATGAGCCACATCCTTCCGTTCCTAGCTGATGCGTATCCGAGTTTCCAAGCCCTTCGTCACTATTGATGTCTCTCCTTCCGAAACAGATTTACCATAAATAAAACAGAACTTTCTGGCACTACTATGAGAGTTCACAACATTAACTCAACTGAACTGGGCACTGGGTAGGAAGAAACGGCAGCGACAATAGTGGTAGGGGATCGCTCAGTGAATGGGAACGGGAACTTGACCTTTTCGTTGTTGGCACGTACTCCTGATTTCAACAATACTGATCGCAAAAGAAATGTCATCAAGTAGAATATATAGGCTACGAAATATTTCCGTACACTTAATTACGCTTTTCATTTAAATACTTTGTTAAGTAACAAAAACTGCAAACTAATATGTTAACAGAATTCCATTTCATTTCTCATATCTCAAACTCCATTCGTATAAATGAAAAGACGCACAAAATCGTTTTTGTGTACAATTTTGAGAGGAATATATTTACTACAAAGGGCTCTGTTCGAAAAATGAGCCTTTTTGCATATAAATTTAAAATATGGCACAAATTGACTTTTGAAGGGGATAAAAGGCGGCTGCCTCCTCCCCCCCCCCCCCCCCCCCTACGAAGGGGAACTTTTCTGTTTCTTATTACTACACCCCATATGAGTATTTTCCCGAAGTTTCAAAACTTTATACATTTTTTCATCATTTACTGATTTTCTTACTAATTTGCCTGGAGTAATTCTTCCTATAAATCTCACAAGGGAATTGTCCAATAAGACATGTCGAAACCTACCCTGAAATTTTTTTGCACAGGAAGAAGACACAGAAAGAAATGCACTGTTAAAATTTTAGCTGCTAAGAGGCACTGAAATTATTAAAAAAAGAAAGCTGAAAATTGCCAAATTCGTGGCGCGCCAGGTGGTGGTTGGAATGTACGCCCCTACTAGCAACTGCGCATGCGCAGCTAGACGCGCTCGTGCGCGCGGGTTCACACACAGAGAGAGAGATAGAGAGAGAGAGAGAGAGAGAGAGCCGATGTCGGCAGTACATTTGTCAACAGGAATAACGACGCAGCCCGATCGTAAGTTTGGAATTCTGGATGCATTAGAAGAAAAAAGAAATAACTCTGAAGATTCCATGAATTGTGGTTCGAACGACGTCAGTTGTGGCAGTAACAGTTCTGAAGAAGAATACCTTCCAAGCCTAAAAAAAAAAAAAAAAAAAAGTACTGCAACAGCTTTCAGCGACAAAGAAAGACAGTGATACATTGGTTAAACGGAGGAGGGAAAAAACGCTTGAAGTTACGCAGTGTGGAAAGGCGTTTTTCGTTTCGTAAAGTCGGAGCGTGAACCCGAAACCATCTGAATGAAAAACTGTTCGAAAATCCAGAATGAAATTATCACTCTGTAGCGGATTGTGCGCCGATATAAGACTTACTGGCAGATTAAAACTGTGTGCCCGGAAGTTTAAACTGTTCGAAAGATGTAGAACTGCTCGTGAGAGACCATGTACCGTTGCTGATGGATATCTACGAGACTGGGCCCTTCGAATTGCATCTGACATGAACATTGCTAATTTCCGGGCTTCGTCGACCTGGCTACGTAGGTTCAAGAAATCCTACATAATAGGAAGTCGCAAAATTACCAAGTTTACGTCACATAAATGTGTAGAGCGGCTGCCAGTGATAGACAATGCTATAGAGAAATTCGCAGCTCACGTACAGACGAAACTTGCTTTTATCCATGTAACAGCAGTTGTAACGATGATCAGTCAGATTTCGTGAAAGAACTGCATGCACACCGAACTTCATCATTTCGGAGTGAAAAAGAGACGGAGTCGGCTCAAAAATGGTTCAAATGGCTCTGAGCACTATGCGACTTAACTTCTGAGGTCATCAGTCGCCTAGAACTTAGAACTAATTAAACCCAACTAACCTAAGGACATCACACACATCCATGCCCGAGGCAGGATTCGAACCTGCGACCGTAGCGGTCGTTCGGTTCCAGACTGCAGCGCCTAGAACCGCGCGGCCACACCGGCCGGCGACGGAGTCGGTTGCCCAATCAATGAATGCATTAACACATTCATATACTATAATGCCAGTCGCAAGTATGAGTGGTTTACTGTTTCCGCAGCTGTATATCTGTCTTCAAGTACCGCAAAGAAAATTAGGACCAAAAATAAAAAATGAATTGTTTAGTTGCAAAAATCTTGTAATCGACATATCAAAATCTGGAAAAATGGGAAAGAATAATTTTCAGTATTTCGTTCGAAACGTATTCCTACCAGCTGCAGTAGCTAATTCATTGCTTTTGTTAGATTCGTGGTCTGGCGCATAACAACGGCTCTGTTTTTGTGGAGGACGACAAAAAACTGTAAATATAATGTTGATCCCGC
The DNA here is from genome assembly GCF_023864345.2 of Schistocerca serialis cubense. NCBI lineage: Eukaryota > Metazoa > Arthropoda > Insecta > Orthoptera > Acrididae > Schistocerca > Schistocerca serialis. Next base: position 693,050,907 of record NC_064640.1, on the reverse strand, counting down.
CTGGAACTACCAATGCGATTCAGCCTCTCGGTAAAGAATTTTTTCGACAATGGAAAGCATTTTTCAAGAAATTATCAGACAACATAATTTCCGATACCTCTCTCTCTTTTCAGGTTTATCAGCAGAACAGTATTCTTAATCTGCAGTCATTTGTGCATTACCAGTTTTCTTCGCCACGCTTTACGAATTTGATCAAGTATGCCTGGTATGCAGCGCAATATGCAGAACAACGGCCAGGACCATTTCTAACTCCATCCTAGTTCTGTCCGCATAAAATTAGTGGTTACTGCGAAGTGCCTGACTGCATCATTTTTTTCTTTGTCCTGTGTGCCTGGTACAAGAAAAATGCTTGTTTTTGTCATTCAACAGACACTTCGCATTTTTGTGACGACTACAGGGAATAAACAAAGGACTGTTTAATTGATAGTCAAATGTACAGCATTCAAACATTATTATAAAGAAAGGCCTACAAGAATTGCTATAAAATTTAGTACTGGAAGACATATTTCATTTCAACAAGTTACATGTCCTCAATGATGGAAGTCGTCTGTGACATCAAACATTGCCACGATTTTATTTTCTCTGCTAGCCACTTTCATCAGAATTACATGTGCAACAACTGAACTGTCGATATGAAGTTACTCAAAAAAAAAAATGTTTGTACAGTTTAAGCCAGGTTTTCACCGGAGCAAACAAGCTAACAAGCACGAGCAAAAGAGAATTCTGTCTCGTTTACCCAGTAGGCCTCTTGCAGGCCTTCCAACTGGACGCCACTGCAGCTACTTACATGTCCCTAATCATCCCCAGTTACCTAATCTGAAAATGGAGGCCTGTAGTTTAACGTGGACTCCGAAACACAGGTCTTCCGTGGCCACTCCAACATCTGTGAGAAGTGAATGCTCGGTTAAAATTCATAGTGAAAAAGTTGGGGTCTGAACGGAATTTGATCCTGCGCTCTCCATTAGACCTTACAGGCGTAGTGGAAACGCTAGCTGTGTCACCTCTTGATATGATGCTCGACGTCGGTAATTCTGTTAATAAATTTCCCCTAAATGCTAATGAGAAGCCAGGGAAAACTGGCAGCCGGTGTACAAGGAAAATTTTGGACCAGTGCTAAGGAGAGGTGGAGATGCAATTCCATGTAAAGTACACGATCTCCACGCATGTCACGCTTCCATACAAATTGAAACACTTAAATTCTTCCTTCCCTGCCACATTTGGCATACTCCGTCAAGAACAGTGTGCTCGCTATGCAAGATAATCTTCACTGAATAGCAAAGTTTCGCATTGTGGCTCTAACAAGATAGAGTTGTATCCTGTACGCCGAATATTAGCTACAAAAACTAAAATCACAGCGTTAAGAGGCAATGTTCGCTACCTCGTGTTCTCTTCTTTTCCCGCTAGTATAAACGATTCTACCCATATATAATAGAATAGTAGACAATTTTCTGCAAATGCTCGCTCGCAAGTCTTCGCTTTCATTCGCTCTGTTGCAAATCAGCCTTCAGGTGCTTATAATTGGTTTCTGTGAACTCCAGATAATTCCGCTACACAGCGCTGCGTGAGTGACTCGCCGAGTCCAGCACAAAGCGGGCAGGGCTGTACAAACTGCTATTATTAGCTGTCCTTCGCGCGGTAAAAATGTGTAATTTCAACGTTTTTTACAATATACTTGCAGAGCCTCCTTGCAGCTAAAATTTTGGCAGTGCGTTTCTTTCGTTGTCTTCTTCCAGTGTAAAAAAATTCAGGGAAGGTTTTGACATGTATTGGACCATTCCCTTGTCAATCTAGCAACTGCTTCTCGTATACTTTGTTTTATGTGCTCCGCATTCTTATTCTTAGATATTTTACGGTAGATACTGCTTCCAGCAGTTTGCCTTCAGTGGTGTAGTGCTGTAACAGTGGATTTCTTCTCGTATGTATGTGCAGTGTGTTACGTTTATTTATGTTCAGGGCCAACTGCCAGTGACTGCACCACTAATCAATTCTCTGCAGGACCTTTTGCAGATCGCTGCAGTCCTGTAGACATCCATATAATCTGCGTTTAGTCTTACGGAGAAGATGGTTCAAATGGCTCTAAGCACTATGGGACATTAAACCTGAGCTCATCAGTCCCCTAGAACTTAGAACTACTTAAACCTAACTAACCTAAGGACATCACACACATCCATGCCCGAGGCAGGATTCGAACCTGCGACCGTAGCAGCAGCGCGGTTCCGGACTGAAGTGCCTAGAACCGCTCGGCCACAGCAGCCGGTTTACGGAGAAGGCTGAGGAATTTTCTATCAGGTGACAGTAGAACACACGGAGTTGTGAAACAATTTCTTGGCCGATACGTCATCACATGCCACTAAAACGTAGTGTCACACAGAAGTCTTGAAACTTCTTACTTCAAAGTACCTGTGACCGTAAAGTATTTCGCTAAATATGCAGGCTGCTCACGAAGTAACCTAATACATTTGTCTTATCGTCTTCGACTGTTGTAAAATAGTGCAACATCTACATGTTCACTCCGCAAGCACCGTTACGGTGTATGGGGGAGGGTATTACTGGTGCCACTATCTTTTTTTTCCCGTTTTCCGTTCCATCGCGAATGGCTGTTAGGAAAGACGTGTATGAGCTCTAATTTCTCTGATTTTCCCATTGTGGTCACTTCGCGAGACATATGTGTGAATAAATAACGTGCTCGCTGACTCTTCCGGATTATACTCTCTCGGAATTGCAACAAAAAACCTCTACATGATGCGAACACCTCTCTTGAAGCACTGCCATTAGTGTCTGTTTAGCATCTTCATAAAACGCTTGCACCGACTAGTGACGAAACGCGCCCCTCTTCGTTGGATGTTATCTGATTCTAGACTGATGAACAACACTCAAGAACTGGACGAACAAATGTTTAGTAAGCCAGTTCTTTCGTGGATGAATTGCATTCCTACACCAGTTCGTTCCGGATGATTATTCCTGGGTGTTTTGCGGTACTTGCTACTGTTTCCAAAGATACGTAGCGAATAGTGTAACAGAACACTGACAGATTTCTTCGCCTACTTGAACAAAAAGTGACATCAATTTAAGTTCAGAAGCAACTGCCAGTCCCTGTACCAATCATCTATCTTCTCTAGTTCTTCCTGCAAATGAACGTCTCTTAATTTGCAAGCTGCACAAAAATAACTTAGTGGGTTGCTGACTCATTTACTGAATCCCATAAAATTACAACTGTAATATTGTAAGAGTCACATTATATATGTTATGAACTCTACAGTGCGTAAAAATATAATTGAAAATGCAAAAATTTCAGATAATATTCTCTGTTTACAGGTCGTCGATCAGTTGCCGTCGTGGGACAACTTCGGTGAGTAAAACTCTTTATTCGTTTGCATTTTGATATTCCTATTCTTAAAAATCAGCAAGTAATCGTATAAGGCATAGAAATAGCATTTCTGATAATTAATGTGTTTAGTGTCCACCTTCCTAGGATATATTCAGGAAACAACTGCAGGATCAATAAAGAGTACACAAATGAAAACTAAACAGATGGAAAAAAGTAAGTAAAATGTTTATTTCTTCAAAAGCAATCACCGTAACTGTTACTACATTTCTCCCACTGTGAGAAAAGACGACCAATGCCTTCATGGAAAAATGTTTGTAGCTGCCTACGGAAACATGATTGTACCCAGACGTACACCTTTTCTTCCGATGCAGATTAATGGCTATGAAAGTATTTCTTAAGGGCTCCAAAGATATGAAAATCGCATAGAGAGAGTTCGGGAATGTCTGGAGGGTATGTAAAGTCTTCCCATCGAAACCTCTGCAGCGTGGTCGAAACAACATTCCACATGTTGCCAACGTTTTCAGCTACGGTGCAGAAGTATCGCTGGGAAGCTCTTACACAGCCTTCATATAGTTCCGCCCTCTCCTCATGTGATTTCCATATTTTTGGAGCACTGTAGAAAGACGTTGGTGACTGTCCATTTACTTCGGACGAGAAGGTGCATGCCAGGTTGCAATCAAGGTTCCGTAGGCAACAGCAATCATTTTTCCAGGAAGGCGGGATAAAGGCATGAACGTTTGTGTCTGTTAGAATTAATGAACAGTTTTACTACTTCTTGTCCATCTGTCTCGTTTTGGTTTGACTGTCCCTTATAAAAAGGCTAGGAAGACCTGCTAGAGTATATGGAGGAAGGCCTCATTTTAAACACAGCTACGTCCGAAGCAATTGCAGGGGTTGCGAAGAAAACGAGTTCTTAGGATTTATAAAATATTAATTCATTCATGCAGTTTTTCTGTAAACATTTTCTAATTACAAATTCACGGTCATAGTAAATCTCCAGGAACCGTTTTCTTCAAATACGTCGACTGTCTAGTGACAGGACAGTATTATTTGGATGCTGTCTGTTTGAATCTGCAATCTTCAGATCGAAGTTTCGAAATCTGACAATAGGAGATATTTGTTTGGTGGTGTTATCTTTACAGCAAATACAATATGACGATAAAAGAGGATGAACGAGTCGCTAGTTTCAAGATATAGGGAGATGACCAAGATAAAAACGAAGAAGCAGAATGTGTTACGGAGCAAGGTGGTAAAGGACCAAATATTAAAGTGGAACCAGGTGTCTAAGGGCAAGCAGAGCAGAACGGAAGAGTGTAAAATATGTTAGCTAGGTTGTTAGCGTAAGTGAAAGAAATGGGTGGAAGGATAGACGCTGGTAACAAAGAAATGGGTGGATGAATAGAAGCTGGTAACAAAGAACTCGGTGGAAAAATAGAAGCTATTGATAAAAAGGTAGAATCTGTCAGTTATTAGCAAATCTCAAAAGGAAATGCGGAAGGAACTCAAAAACCTAGACAAGAGATTTGAACAAAGGTTCAAGGATTTTAAAAAGTTGTTTGAGGAGGGATTGGAAGGAGAATTTCTGGGGTCAAATTCGACATGGAAAAATATTTTGAAAAGCTTAAGGACTATGTGAAAGAGACATTTAAGGAAACAGAACTCGGCTTAAAGTAAAAACAAAAGAAATTTGAGGAAAGGGTAGAGGAAAAACTTACCGGCTTGAATAAAGATGTGGAAGCCCAAGCTAAAGAATGCGAACAAAGAAAGGCAGAGGTAAAGACGTATTGTAATCACATTGTTGAGGAACATAGGCAGAAAACTAAAGCAGAAGTGAAAGAGATTAAAGAGGCCCCTTCTGTGATTGAGAATATGGTAGGGACGCTTTAAAAACACTACAGGACAGGAATTGTGCAGCTTCTGCTGTGGTGGTGTATGTGAGAGATGGTAATAGCTTTAATAATATAGTGTTTGATCCCAAAAGGGAATGTACATCCGATGTCCTTTGTAAATAGTTTGAGAAGTCAGTTCACAGCAGATTGGACAGAGAAAGGCAAGCCAAGAAGGGCCAGTGCTTATTTACAAAGCGAGAGTTTAGATTGGGGGGGGGGGGGGGGCAGATGCACCCAATAAATATGAAACTTTTGAGGAATTTGAGTGAGTTTTTATAGGAGAGTACTGATCCAAAGAGAAAGAAAGTAATGTTATAGGGGCTTTTAAGACCGCCCCGTGGTATGATAGGAGAAAAACAGAGAGAGTATGAGAGGACATTGTGAAAGATTGATTAATGGAATGAAACATTTGAATGGTAGTTGGAGTGACAGGGATACTATAGAGGTTTGCTTTGAAGTTTCCGGAAGTAAAACGGCTTCTTTGGGTTTATACAATATTAATTTACTTCATTCAGTTTTCCTTTAAACATTTTCTGATTACAAATTCACGGTCATAGTAAATCTCCAGGAACCGTTTTCTTCACAGGGTCGCTCACTGCCGCGCTAGAAACCCTTGCTGTTTTGTCACGATCCAGACCGAGAACTGTGTGGCGTCGATAGACGCAATATAACACTTTTCAAGATTATTCCGTTTATTACTCAGAATAATTGTCGCGTCCGTGTCTTTGGCAATGACTGGTGTCAGTGTAATCCGGAGAGGAATCTGCTGAATCCAACGCTGCCCAGGAAGCTGCATCAGCTCGGAGCATAAATCGATGACACCCTGGTGCGGCGGACTGCCGCTCGCTGGCGAGGTAGGCGCGCCCCGTCGGTATCCCAGCTTGGAGATGGCGGTGATCGCCACGTGTGTGTTTTTACTCAAACGCCATTTTCATGGAGTACTCAGTCCCTCCCAGATCACTGCTCGTGTCGTCCCTCAGGTGGACTGCGATGTCGTATGTCGTGATGTCACGCTGAATGCTGAAAGTGGCCGACCGGTATGGTAGGCAGCCAGACTCGTGCGACTGTGTAATCTTAGGGCAGCTTCTGGCCTCCACCAGAGCTGTGTTGTTAGACCCCTAGACCATCCAGCAGTGCTGGCTGTTGTGCTGACTTCAGTGCTGGATGCTAGATTTCTTTATCCGTGGTTATGGGTGGCTGATCTTCTCGTGAGGCAGCAAGTGTATGACCAAAAAAGAACAATCTCATGCGCTAAGCGTTACCATACCATAACAAGAGAATGTAGTGTGAACGACATGGCCGCCACCGGTCCTACTGATTAAAGTGTTCTAAACTAGTTGGGGTGGAGTATTTATGACGTCATTAGTAATGAGCAAAGCAGTTTTGCTCTCCTCTAGTTGTCAGCGATCTTCATTTCCGCTACATTTGCTTAAAGAACTTGTTACAGTGTTTTTACTACTTAGTCAAACTTCTGCTAGGTGGTGTTGTGTGCTGCCTATTGTCTTGTACATAACGTTACGAGAGTAACGAAGACAGTTCGGTCTGTGCTCTTCCAACCATTTTCCGCTGAGCTCACTCGCAGTCGCACACAAGAGTGTCGAGGCCCGTGTCTTCCTGACGGAGGAACGGTGTTGAAATGATTACGTTTCCCAGCTAGCGGCTGTTGATATTACCCCGTGATTGAATAACGCCGGCTCACAGTGGGGCCGAATGCCCTAAACGTGGCCGAAACCCCAAGAAGACGTTTAATTCGGACAAAACGCATCACATGGGTGTTTTTGTGGTCGCTGAGTACGAATTTGAAGTTACAAATTGTCTTAGAAAAATGGCGGATCCAATAAAGCAGCGAGACGCATGAAAACCAATCATAATTTATTAATAATAGCGTATATAGAGGATTTGGAGATCAGTAATTATAACAATTAACACAATGACGTGATTTGTTTATTAAACTAAAATAACGGAATATTCGTCGAAAATGTATTGGAGAATAATACTTCTTCGAGACCACACAAATTGTCATACAATAGTATAGTGGAACCATCTTCAAAGTCGGTGATTAAATACAACTACACTACTGGCCATTAAAATTGCTACACCAAGAAGAAATGCAGATGATATACGGGTATTCATTGGACAAATATATTATACTAGAACTGACATGTGATTACATTGTCACGCAATTTGGGTGCATAGATCCTGAGAAATCAGTACCCACAACAACCACCTCTCTCCGTAATAACGGCCTTGATACCCCTGGGCATGGTGTCAAACAGAGCTTGGATGGCGTGTACAGGTACAGCTGCCCATGCAGCTTCAACACGATATCACAGTTCATCAAGAGTAGTGACTGACATATTGTGACGAGCCAGTTGCTTGGCCACCATTGACCAGACGTTTTCAATTGGTGAGAGATCTGGAGAATGGGCTGGCCAGGGCAGCAGTCGAACATTATCTGTATCCAGAAAGGCCCGTACAGGACCTGCAACATCCAGTCGTGCACTATCCTGCTGAAATGTAGGGCTCCGCAGAGATCGAATGAAGGGTAGAGCCACGGGTCGTAACACATCTGAAATGTAACGCCCACTGTTCAAAGTGCCGTCAATGCCAACAAGAGGTGACCGAGACGTGTAACCAGTGGCACCCCATACCATCACGCCGTGTGATACGCCAGTATGGCGATGACGAATACACTTTCCTCATGACAGCACGTTGTAGGTGTCGCTACCGGCGACAACCTTGTGTGATTGCTCTGAAAAGCTAATCATTTGCATATCACAGCATCTCCTTCCTGTCGGTTAAATTTCGCGTCTGCAGCACGTCATCTTCGTGGTGTAGCAATTTTAATGGCCAGTAGTGTAATATGCGTAATAGTATAATCAAAGATAGAAGTAATTGTTACTGTTCCGGTGTAACGTCAAGCGCCAGGACGCCAGCCAGGAACGTTACAGCAGAGAGGGCTCTGAGACGACATCAGTCAATAGTAAGCTGACGGAATCCTCTGTAGGACGGGACCGAAGCAGGAGCGCCCTCTACACGAAGAAAATATAAGCGCCGCGGCGCCTAGCCGAGGCCCGAGTTGAAGTCGAGCCGACCTACGAACGCTACAGCAGTGACTTAGAAACTATATTGGTTCATTTTTATTACAAACTGTATATACTGAAGAGCATGCTTATGTTTGTCTACCGATCCGAGAAAGCAGCTTTCCTAGGCATCCTATATTATGCGAGTGGGCAGAACACAACAGCTGTGATGAGAATAATCATTATTATTATTATAACAGTAGCTAAAATTCAAAACGTAATCTGACTGATGCTGAAGATGTTCTGCTGCATACAAAATGATATGCTTGGTTTCATACCTATTAATCCGAATCAGTATCGCCTTCGAAGTCCTCAGAAGCCACATATGGACTGTCGTGGTATGACTGGAATTGCAGTAATAACTCCATTGCCTCCTTCGACAAACGGTTCATATGTTTTTGTGGCAGTATTCTAATACTGGAAATATACTAATCGGAAGTTACCAGAAACCTCTTGAAAACGTCTTCCATTGTTTTTACTTTCTCGAAAAGTCATCGCGATATCTTTTAATACCTTTGTTTCTCGCTTCTTGTGCTTCTTCGGATAACTGATCGATTGGTAGCAATGCGTGGTCTAATATTTGTGGACTGTGACTAAATAGGTTACGCACTGTTATGAGCATATAATACCATGGATACTGCTCAACGAATTTTCTCGCAGTTGCTAGGGCATAATTGTGGAACTTAACATTATTGATTTCATGTCTACGCGAAGTGACTTGTAATATGGCATGAAACCATTCTATCAAATCTATGCCCAATGATGGTATGAGAGCACATGTTTTTGAATTTTCAAACAAGCATCGAGCTGGCACTTCTGTAGCCAGGTTTTGAACGATCGACAGTAAGTCCCAGTTTTGAGCTGAATCAATTTTGAATGATCTTCTTGCGCGTTTCTTCTTCTTCTTCTTCTTCTTCTTCTGCTGCATATCCACTAATGGATGTTTGCGATCACATTTGTCCAGTCTTCTCTATCTCCTCTGCGTTTCTTCCATTCCTTTTTCTTCGGTACTGCGTGCTCGCCAATTTTTAGTCCCAAGTTTCTATGACAAATGCAAGCAGCTTTCGAAAAACCTCATACAATTATATAATTGTCATAATCGAAACCGTAGATTCTGTTCGTTGACTTCTTTTTGTAAAACATCATCGATGTTATTGAAATCTTTATTAGTACTTCCACATAAATAGCATCGTTGCGAAGAGTTTGTTGATGTGAGTGCTTTGCATACTTTGCCACCGATCATTGTGAACGCCACATATAAGAATTTTTAACATATTGCAGCCCCGTCAGCAACTGTGATAGACTAGTATATTGACTGGGTAGCCGAAACCTGGGTACAGACAAGAAAATTTTCGCAACTGTGGCGGATTTTTCAATATATTTGAACGCCGTATTGTACGAATTTGTGATTTTTCCATGCATTATGTTTTCAATGGAAACAAGTGACTACATCTGCCTTTTCAGTATACCGTACCTCTCTGATCGTAGTTTCTGTGCTTTCGTGCAAACATTGTAGTCTCAATGGTCTACATAATCGAGGAGACGAAGGTCTAGGATTCTTCAAAATCACGACAGCTGCCTCTGATTGTGAACCCACAGAAATGAGTTGCAAGGATACCACCGTTGTAAAAAATACATTCGCATCTGACACGAGCTCATCCTCAAATGTTTGTTTATATTCACTTTGTCAAAAAATCAAAATGTTCAATTGTGTGTGAAATCTTATGGGACTTAACTGCTAAGGTCATCAGTCCCTAAGCTTACACACTACTTAACCTAAATTATCCTAAGGACAAACACACACACCCATGCCCGAGGGAGGACTCGAATCTCCGCCTGGACCAGCCTAACAGTCCATGACTGCAGCGCCTCAGCCCACTCGCCTAATCCCGCGCGGCTTCACTTTGTCCAGAACTTCCTTGAGAACCCCATTTGAAAATGATTTGCATGTAGCTAACATTCGCTTGATCCTCACTACGAAAGATATCCTCTTGGCATAATAAATAAAATACGATCGGCTGTCTGAGCCAATAGCTGGACTTCAGCCATGTTTTCTGTGATGGTGGTAGTAGCATTAGTTGGATAGCAACGTTTTTTTTTTTTTTTTTTTGCTTCCGGCAATTTCTTGTAGGAAGGATACATCTTACAGTTATTCTCCTCACTTGTCGTTCCCAATCCCTGACACTTACTCTTTGTGAATTTGTACTCAACTTATTGTGAAAATGCGGCTTCGGCGGACAAAGTTTTCTCACTTGCCGCAGCCGATTCAAAGGCGTGTCGATACTTTGACGCTCTCGATGGACTTGTCATTGTTGTCTCACTAACAACCTTTGCAGCATCCAACTGACCTGCTAAGAGCAGGCTCATTCGAGTAGCATAAGCCGACTCTTGCTGCGTCGAAATTTCAAGGGCTGACTGGGTTTCTCTGAGTTTAGACGTCTTGCTCAATGACGCAAACTCCCCAGAAGGACGCCACTGCATTTACTAGTCGATGATAGATCACCGTCAACCTGATACTTGACAGTAACAGTAGATGCTGGAAATGAAACTGGTGCATTAAGCCATTAATTGTTTTGTTTCAAAAAGGGGCCTTTGCCCTGTTAGCCATTTGCCAACTTGTCCTCAATTTACTAAACTTTCATATCCTCCGGTACCGGCAACAATCGACCAATTTTCCCGGAAAGTTGTTCATCCAGGTTAGGGGGTTAATGCAGGTAGACAATCATTCAACCGGTGTTTAACGGTGTTGAATATTTCTTGCCGGGTGAATTTCACGTATTCTTCAGCATAACCTGTGTGAAAAATATTACATTAGCGTTAGAAACAAATTAAGTACAGACAAATAGTCAAATATCGTAATCGTGTTGCGCGGAAAACGTAGTTTCGTAGCCTTCGCGCCACGCGCGACACCATGTTGTGATACGATATGTGGGATGCACGGGCCCGAGGAAACATGCATTGGCACATTTAGGGAGTTGATTCTTGTCAATTCCATCAGATAATAGATCAATCTATAGTCTGAGAGTTGTAATTTCGCGGTATATTGCTGTATATGTTACTTTTCTCCCGTTGAAAATGCAAGTTCGGCTAATCTTGGTCGTTTTGTACAAGCATTTAAAAAGATATAATATAAATAGGATAACCATGAGATTTAGACAACATTAGTGCATGAATGTGTTCTACATACCTGTAGCACTCGTTTCCATCTTGTAGAACTGAATTTCTTCACTTCACTACGTAAATATCCACTCACTAACTGAGCGTAAATTTGCCTAGCTGTCAGCGACGCATGTCAAGGTCACCTTTGAACTGACGTAATTCGACAGGTATCGAAGGCAGGGACTTATCCTTTCAGTGTGAAATATACCAATCCATCCCCTACCCGACACACCCCTCCAAATTCCCAGAATCGAAAATTCATTTTTCTGGATTATAGCCACGTTTTGGGGATTCGGCCCCACTGTGCGGCTGTTCGAACTTAGAAAATGTTACTCTCCCGTTTCCTTACTCATTTGTTGCGTGACACAATGAGTCTACAAACTCTCAGTGTCATATTCCGGTGAATGTGAAGTAAGGTGGTGCTGAATGAGGAAAGGCAAGAGTAGTATTGTAAGTGGAGGTTACTTTCAACATTGAAAAGTATCACAAAACGCAATTTTAGTTTATAGCAAGGAAATCGTATGTTCTGGAGTGATAAACCAGTGGCCAAGTCTTTGAGTGTCCGTATTACACGGAATACTTACAGGGTGTTTCAAAAATGACCGGTATATTTGAAACGGCAATAAAAACGAAACGAGCAGCGATTGAAATACACCGTTTGTTGCAATATGCTTGGGACAACAGTACATTTTCAGGCGGACACACTTTCGAAATTACAGTAGTTACAATTTTCAACAACAGATGGCGCTGCAAGCGATGTTAAAGATATAGAGGACAACGCAGTCTGTGGGTGCGCCATTCTGTACCTCGTCTTTCTGCTGTAAGCGTGTGCTGTTCACAACGTGCAAGTGTGCTGTGGACAACATGGTTTATTCCTTAGAACAGAGGATTTTTCTGGTGTTGGAATTCCACCGCCTAGAACACAGTGTTGTTGCAACAAGACGAAGTTTTCAACGGAGGTTTAATGTAGCCAAAGGACCGAAAAGCGATACAATAAAGGATCTGTTTGAAAAATGTCAACGGACTGGGAACGTGACGGATGAACGTGCTGGAAAGGTAGGGCGACTGCGTACGGCAACCACAGAGGGCAACGCGCAGCTAGTGCAGCAGGTGATCCAACAGCGGCCTCGGGTTTCCGTTCGCCGTGTTGCAGCTGCGGTCCAAATGACGCCAACGTCCACGTATCGTCTCATGCGCCAGAGTTTACACCTCTATCCATACAAAATTCAAACGCGGCAACCCCTCAGCGCCGCTACCATTGCTGCACGAGAGACATTCGCTAACGATATAGTGCACAGGATTGATGACGGCGATATGCATGTGGGCAGCATTTGGTTTACTGACGAAGCTTATTTTTACCTGGACGGCTTCGTCAATAAACAGAACTGGCGCATATGGGGAACCGAAAAGCCCCATGTTGCAGTCCCATCGTCCCTGCATCCTGAAGAAGTACTGGTCTGGGCCGCCATTTCTTCCAAAGGAATCATTGGCCCATTTTTCAGATCCGAAACGATTACTGCATCTCGCTATCTGGACATTCTTCGTGAATTTGTGGCGGTACAAATTGCCTTAGACGACACTGCGAACACCTCGTGGTTTATGCAAGATGGTGCCCGGCCACATCGCACGGCCGACGTCTTTAATTTCCTGAATGAATATTTCGATGATCGTGTGATTGCTTTGGGCTATCCGAAACATACAGGAGGCGGCGTGGATTGGCCTCCCTATTCGCCAGACATGAACCCCTGTGACTTCTTTCTGTGGGGACACGTGAAAGACCAGGTGTACCGCCAGAATCCAGAAACAATTGAACAGCTGAAGCAGTACATCTCATCTGCATGTGAAGCCATTCCGCCAGACACGTTGTCAAAGGTTTCGGGTAATTTCATTCAGAGACTACGCCACATTATTGCTACGCGTGGTGGATATGTGGAAAATATCGTACTATAGAGTTTCCCAGACCGCAGCGCCATCTGTTGTTGACAATTGTAACTACTGTAATTTCGAAAGTTTGTCTGCCTGAAAATGTACTGTTGTCCCAAGCATATTGCAACAAACGGTGTATTTCTATCGCTGCTCGTTTAGTTTGTATTGCCGTTTCAAATATACCTGTCAGTTTTGAAACACCCTGTAGCATTTGACATTGATGAGAGAGAGTAGCCATTTATACGGTTTATTTTTAGTTCGTTGTTGTAAGGACAAAACGATAATGTAGCGTCTTCTACCATTTCAAACAATGGTTCTAATGACTCTGAGCGCTATGGGACTGAAGCGCCTAGAACCGCTCGGCCACTGCGGCCGGCTTCTACCATTTCCTTTTTGCAAGCTGGTAATCTGTGCATGCTTCATGACAAAAAATAAACGCAGCTAATTGTCACAACATATTACACACTTCATCCCAGAATGTTTTTTTATGTACAGCGTATTGAAAATTTTACAGAGAGCTGTTGACTTACCTAAAGCTGTATATGCCAAGGCAGAGGATTTTTGAGAATGAAAAGCACGATATGAGGCGAGGTTAGAGGACAAAAGGAAAAAGGGAGCTACAATTAATATGACGATCTTAGCAACTAGAGAAACTGAAGCAGAAGATATTTTGCTTTAAGAGGTGGATAAAGCCAGCGACAATGAAGGCCACACATAGAGAGTGAAAGGTTGGCTATCAGGGGCGCTGAACGGCTAAAGAAAGAAGGAAACCATAATCGGTAGGACGTTGTTAAAAGCAAGAGTAACGGAAGAAGTAATCGTTAGTATACTACGAAGTGCAGAGAGGACATAGAAATTCAAGAGCACAAAAACAGTTTTGAGAGAAAAGAAGGAGGACTGATATTAGACAAGTTGAGAGCTTTAGTGCTAAATAAAACAAACAGCGCCAACTCTTTGCCACTACAAACTCCATTACATACGTAGACACGACTCCCCGCTATTAAGCAGCGGTCTGATGACGTCACGAACCGACCGTTTTGTGCATACATGCAGCTTGTCACAGGAAGGCTGCTCAATATTCAGGGACATGACCGGAATGATCATTCGAAGCAAATTAATCTAGTAAACATGAGCTCTGAAACGCATATCTCAAGACCTATGACCATTTGTTCATTTTCGCTATTGTGAAACTCATCTCTTCTACTGAACAAGTGCACATAGTTCATAACGCGTGCATTTTAGCGACCGTTTTTACCAGACGTTTTTGCTTCGAATGGTCGTTCCTATCATCTTCTAGTTACCAAAATACACAGTTGCTCTCCTGGCTAAACTGTTTCTCCGCAACATTCTTTCTTTCAGGAGTGCTAATCTTCCACGTTTCGCAGAAGAGCTTCACTCAAGTTTGGAAGGTAGGAGGTGAGGTATGGCGCAAGTATTTCTGTGAGGACGCGCCATAAGTCGAGCTTGGGCAGCTCAGTCGGTAGAGCACTTGCCTGCTAATGCCAAATGTGCCGAGTTCGAGTCTCGATCCGGCACACAGTTTTAAGCTGGCAAGATGGTTCATATCAGCAATAACCCCACTGATTAACAAAAATCTTATTGGAGACATACTGCAGGCTGTGGCTAAGCCATGTCCCAACAATATCCTTTCTTCGAGGAGTACTAGGCTTGCAAGTTTCACAGGGGAGCTTCTGTGAAGTTTTTAATGTAGGAGATGAGGCACTGGCTAAAGTAAGACTGTGATGACGGGTTGTAAATTGTGCTTGGGTAACTCAAACGGATGGATATAATCACACCGACGTTTTACTACAAAGGCTGGTCTCCTGTGGATAGGATCATTGACTATGAATTCATCGACAGTTGGCTTTTCGTTCCTGAGGGTCTAAATCCATTTATGAGGTGAATTGGTTATTTATCCGGAAGCATCCTTTTTTCCACAGACGAAAACGAATACTGTTGTCTCGCTCCTGAGTCACTACGTCCATTATGTTGTTGAAGAAACCAACGAACTTGATTTCCGTGTATTTCACTATTATCTGGAGGTCGCACATCGTAAATGCCACGTTAATGAGCACTGTTTGCAAAATCGTTTATTCTTGTCTTTAATCTACAGGGTGTAAGCTGTGATCCCATGAGTGATGTTTAATTCCTTCCTGTTTCTGTTGCACAACCACGTGGATCCTTGATCTGTTCACTTTTCTTCCATTTATATATGTACATCATAATAATAATAGTAATAATGTTTTGAACAATAGGTTAGGAGTTAGTTTCCTGGTTGTTTACAATCTATTTATCTTCTTCTGTTTCTAGTAATTAGGAGGAGGAAATTAGTATTTAACGTCCCGTCGACAACAAGGTCATTAGAGACAGAGCACAAGCTCGGATTAGGGAAGAATGGGGAAGGAAACCGGCCGTGCCATTTCAAAGGAACCATCCAGGCATTTGCCTGAAACGAAGTAGGGAAACCACGGAAAACCTAAATCAGGATGTCCGGAGACGAATTCGAACCGTCGTCCTCCCGAATGCGAGTCCAGTGTGCTAACCACTGCGCCACCTCACTCGGTGTGTTTCTAGTAATTATATGTTTATCAATTTGCAGCAATTATTATATGATGATTTAAACTATGTTGGGCTGAATGTTCATGAAAATACCGAGTTAGTCTGATATTAAGAGCAATAAATTAATAAATAAAAAGGTAAAAATGTCGGTAGAGCCTTTGCATGCGAAAGGCAAAGGTGCCGATTTCGCATCTCGGTCCGGTACACAGTTTCTTCCTGTCTGTCAGGAAGTTTTACGTCAGTCAGCTTTAGGGCGAGATATGGGTGCTTTGGAGCCTCATTTGCAGAATTATTGTCAGCTGCGAGTGATGTGGAGTTGGATGTGATCTGCTTCGCACCCCAAAGTTAGTTTTGTCTCTTGAAGAGCAAGCAGGATAGAACATCTCAGTTGTGTTTACGTATAGTTCACATTACTAATAACTGACAGGGGCTATATTAGTAAGATCCTAATGCGAATTTCCTGTTCATTTGACATATGTAGCAACATCTTATTAATAAGTTGGTAGAACATGTCCTAAGGCCGACGTCCAGTTCATTTGGTGTTTGACATCTAATCATATTAATAAAATAATAGAACATCTCCTACTGCCAAAATAATTATCATTAGGATTTTGAAATCCCATCACATTAATACAATAGTAGACAATGTCCTAAATTTGACATGATGTTCGTTTTATGTCTCTTGATTCACAATGAATTAGTACAAACTTAAGCATAAGGCTGTACTAAATCCTGGCATTCATATTTAACATAACTAATCTACAGCGCTAGGAGAGTGGAATTGTGTTTGTATAGCTGCATCGAGGTCCGTATATCTGGTTATGATCTTTAGTTTAGAAAGTTCAGAAGACTGGAGATTGTGGACAGTTGAAAGGTTTCACGCTGTAAGGTTGTTAATGTAAATACTATGTTTGGGGATATGCGTTATATTTAATTTTATAATTAGAGATTAGCTGATAGTTGTCTCAAAGTAAATAGCTTAATATTTGTCACATATTTTAAAATCAAATTCGTGAATATAGGTTAAATATATGACTCGTTCCTGTTGCCTTCTATCGATATATATCATTCCTTAAATTAGTATACAGGGTGAGTCACCTAACGTTACCGCTGGATATATTTCGTAAACCACATCAAATACTGACGAACAGATTCCACAGACCGAACGCGAGGAGAGGGGCTAGAGTAATTGTTTAATACAAACCATTAAAAAATGCACGGAAGTATGTTTTTTAACACAAACCTACTTTTTTTAAAAATGGAACCACGTTAGTTTTTTTAAGCACATCTGAACATATAAACAAATACGTAATCAGTGCAGTTTGTTGCATTGTAAAATGTTAATTGCATCCGGATTAGCATGTGGACGTAATGTGCTGTTCCAGTTTCTTCTGTACCTAAGGTCCATCACCCTTCCCTTTGGATCCCTACGTAATTCGGTTCTCTCTGATACACACGATCGAGCGGAGGAGTGGTACTCAAGCGTCAACTTTTGGTTAAAATATCTCCGGATGAAATTAACATTTTACAATGCAACAAACTGCACTGATTACGATTTGTTTATATGTTCAGATGTGCTAACAAAACTAACGTGGTTATATTTAAAAAAACGTAGGTTTGTGTCAAAAAACATACTTCCGTGCATTTTTTTATGGTTTGTATTAACCAGTTACACTAGCCCCTCTCCTCACGTTCGGTCTGTGGAATCGATTCGTCAGTATTTGACGTGGTTTACGAAATATATCCAGCGGTAATGTTAGGTGACTCAGCCTGTATATATATATATATATATATATATATATATATATATATATATATATATATATATATATATATATATATATATGCAACACCGATCCTGTCATGTGTATTTGAGATTCCGTGTAGCGAATCAATAGTGTAGACAGCTGTACCTCCACATAAGTATGAATTTCAGTTGCACATTTATCTTCTCCTAATGTTACCATCAGTCATCCTGACAAACAAATTTCTTTCCGAAATAGGATTACCATTTGCAATGAATATTTCACTTTACGGAAGAGCGTGCGTTGATATGAAACTTCCTGGTAAATGAAAGCAGCGTGTAGGACCGAGATTCGAACTCAGAACCTTCGCCCTTCTTGGTCAGGTGATCTACCGATAAACATATCCAAGCATAAACTAGTATATTTCCTCACAGCCTTACTTCCGCCAGTACCTCATCTTCTACTTTCCAAACTTCACAGAAGCACTCCTTTCTCTAAAAGATCCATTCTTCCAGGAATGCTCGTCCTGCAGGTATCGCAGAGGATGTTCTGTCGAGTTTGGAAGCAAGGAGATGAAGTACTGGCGGAGGTAATGCAGTGATAACAGGCAGTGAGTTGCGCTTAGGTAGCTCAACCGGATGAATCCGATCACACTGACATCTTACTACATAGGATGGTCTCTTGTCGACGGGATGATTGGCTCTGGAATCGTCGAGTATTGGGTTTTGTTTCCAGAGGGCATCAAACTTCTTTCTCGGCCGAATTTATTATCAATTCTGACGTATCGTTTGTTTCTCAGACGATTGCGATTACTATCATCTGTCTCCTGGGTCACTTCAATCAGATGTTGCTGAAGGAGCGAACGACCCTGATCCCCGTGTCTTTCACCAATATCTGGCGACCGCGCATTGGAAATATCTGCGGTCGTCATGTTATCGAGTATTTTTTTTTGCAAATATGAATTTTCTTGTCGTTAATCGACAAGGTGTACATTAATTTCAGCTGTAGTCTTTTTGATTCCTTACTGTTTCTGGTTCCCAATCACTTGAAGATATTTTTTGTTTACTTTTCCTGTTTATGCACATGTATAGAATGAACAATGTCAATGTAAAGAAGCCCATATTAGATGATGATTTTGACTATGGTGGTCTGAAAGAAAGGAGCGAACGACCCTGATCCCCGTGTCTTTCACCAATATCTGCCGACCGCGCATTGGAAATATCTGCGGTCGTCACGTTATCGAACATTTTTTGCAAATATGTATTTTCTTGTCTTTAATCGACTAGGTGTACATTAATTTCAGCTGTAGTCTTTGATTCCTTACTGTTTCTGGTTCCCAATCACGTGAAACCATTTTTTTTATTACTTTTCCTGCTTATGCACATATATAGAATGAACAACGTCAATATAAAGAAGCTCATATTAGATGATGATTTTGACTATGGTGGTCTGAAAGACCAGAACACACCAAGTCAGTCTGATAATAAGAGCCGTAAATAAATTAATAAAAATGAAAGAGCTTGTAGTGTAGGGGAGGCAAAGGTACCGAGTTCGAATCTCGGTCTGGTACACTGTTTTAATCTGCCAGGACTTTGTACATCAGTGTTGCTTTTAGGCTAGATATCGGGGCTTTGGGGATACATTTCAATAATTATCGTGGGTTTTGGTAAAGTGGGAACTGGTGTTATCAGTTTAGTTCCTCAAAAAAAGTTTTGTCTCTTGAAGTGCAAGCAGTATAGAATATCTCATCTCTGTTTACATATGCTTCATATCAGTACTAACTGACTGGGGCTATATTATTAAGACGGTAGACCATTTCGTAATTCCAAATTCCTGTTCATTTGGCTTTTGTAGGCCCATCATGTTGAGAAGATGGTAGACTATGTCCTAATGCCGATGGCCTTTCATTTTGTTTTTGAAATCTTATCATATTAACAAGATATTTGACGATGTCCTAATGCCAAAGCCCTCTCCATTTGGATATTAAAGTCCGGCATATTAATGACGTGGTAGACCATGGTTTAATGCCGAGAAGCTGTTCGTATTTTTATTTGTGTCTCCAGTTTTATACAAAATAAGTAGCAATCTAATTTTCGAAGAGAATTAAGTTATAGTAAAACATTGGATTCCTAGTCAACATATCTAGTCCTTTGCAGCGCTAGGAGAGTCTAATTGGGTTTGTGGAGATGTTTCAAGATCGGTTATCTGGTTATGATCATTACATTACATGTATCGCCATCCTGGAGAGTGTATGCAGTCGTAAGCTTTCTTGCTGTAAGGTCGTCTGTATAATTTCTATGGTTGGGAACATGCGTTTTATATGCTTTTATAATTAGAAATAAGTTTATAGTTTTCTCAAAGATAGTAGCTTAATATTCGTCAGATATTTTAAACTCTAAGTATGTATAGATTTTGCCTGTAGTCTACATCTTCGTAGGCACTCAGAATGCCACCGTAAAATGCGTGGCGGAGGGTACCCTTTACCACTACTTGTCATTTCCCCTCATGTTCGACTCGCAAATAGATCGAGGGAAAAGCTACTGTCTGTACGCATCCGAATGAGCCTTAATTTCTTGTATCTTATGTTCGTGGTCCTTATGCGCGATATATGTTGGTGGCAGCAGAATCGTTCGGCAGTCAGCTTCAAATACCGGTTTTCTAAATTTTATCAATTGAGTTTCCCGAAAAGAATGCCGCCTTCCCTTCAGGGATTCCCATTTGAGTTCCCGAAGCATCTCCGTAACACTTGCGTTTTGTTCGAACCTGCCGGTAACAAATCTAGCAGCCCTCCCCTGAATTGCTGGTACGGATCCCAAATACTCGAGCAGTACTCAAGAATAGGTCGCACCAGCGTCCTATATGCGGTCTCCTTTAGAGGTGAACCACTCTTTCCTCAATTCTCCCAATAAACCGAAGTCTACCTTCCCTACCACAGTTTTCACATGCTCATTCCACCTCACATCGCTTTGCAACGTAACGCCCAGATATTTAAGCGCTTTGACTGTGTTATGCTTGACGCTAATACTACCGTATTCGAACATTACAGATTTGATCTTCCTACTTACCCGCATTAACTTACATTTTTCCACATTTAGGGCTAGCTGCCATTCATGACACCAACTGGAAGTTTTGGGTAAGTTGTCTTGTATCTTCCCATAGTCAGTCAACTTCGACATCTTACCGTACACCACGGCATTATCAGCAAACATGCACAGACTGATGCCCACCCTGTCCGCCGAACCTTTTATCTATATAAAGAACAACAGCGGTCCTAACACACTTCCTGGGGCGCTCCTGAGGATACACTTGTCTCTGACAAACACTCGTCATCGAGGACAACATACTGGGTTCTATTATTTAAGAAGTCTTCGAGCCACTCACATAGCTGTGAACTTATTCCATATGCGCGTACCTTTGTTGACAGCCGGCAATGGGGCACCGTGTCAAATACTTTCCGGAAATTCAGAAATATGAAATCTGCCTGTTGCCCTTCATCCATAGTTCTCAGTATATTATGTGAGAAAAGGATCAGGTGAACTTCGGACAAGCGATGCTTTCTAAAACCATTGTGATTCGTGGACGTAAGCTTCTTAGCCTCGAGAAAGTTTATTATATTCGAACGGAGAATATGTTCAAGGGTTTTCTCGCAAACAGAATTAAGGTATACTGCTCTGTAATGCTATGCCTTAAATTGGAGTGTATATGGAAGACCGATCCAGTAACGTGTGATTCAGATTCCATCTAACGAATCAATACCATAGACAACTCTAGTACTACATGTGTATGACTTCCACTTGGAAATTTATCTTCCTTCCCAAAGACTTATATTCAGTCATCCTGACAACCAAGTTTCTTTAAAAAATAGCATTAATTTTTAGAATGAATTTTCCACTCTTCAGCCGAGTACGCGCTGATATGAAAAGTTCGTGGCACATTAAAACTGTGTGCTGCACTGTGACTCGAACTCGAAAAATTTACCTTTCGTGGGCAAGTGCTCTATCGACTGATCTTCACCCTGACAATGGTGTTCTGCGTGTTCATGACAAACCAAGTTAATCTGATAACAAGAGCAATAAATAAATAAGTAAAAATGTCAGTAGCGCATTTGCATACGAAAGACAAAAATGCCGATTTCGAATACAAACCCTGTACACAGTTTTAACCTGCCAGTAAGTGTCACATCATTGACTGTTTTGGGCGAGATATTCGTACTTTGGAGCCACATTTAGATAATCATCGCGTGTTGTGAGTGATGTGGGATTGGTTGTGATCAGGTTAAAAACCTCACTTCAATTTTGTCTCCTGAAGTGCAAGCTGGATAGGACATTTCATCTGTGTGTACATATAGGTTATATTACTACTAACTGACTGGGTATGTATTGTTAAGATGATCTTAATGTCCTAATTTCCTCTTGTCGAACTACTGTTCATTTGGATTTTCCAAAAAATGGATCTGAGAAATATGGGACTCAACATCTTAGGTCATCAGTCCCCTAGAACTTAGAACTACTTAAACCTAACTAACCTAAGGACATCACACACATCCATGCCCGAGGCAAGATTCGAACCTGCGACCGTAGCGGCCGCGCGGTTCCAGACTGTAGCGCCTAGAACCGCATGACCACACCGGCCGGCTTGGATTTTGCAGTTTCATCTTATTAATAAGATGGTAGTCCATATTCTAAGGCCGAAGTCCTGTTTATTGAGCTTTGAAATCTCATCGTATTAATGAGGTAGTGGAAAATGTCCTAATGACAATGTCCTTTCCATTTGGATTTTGAAATCTCATCATACTACTAAAGTAGCTGATGATGTCTTAAAGCCGAGATGACATTAGTCTCGTTTTTTGTGTCTCCAGATTCATACTGAATTAGTATAAACCTAATTTTCGACTAGTACCAGGCTATAATAAATCCTGGCTTTCCCAATCAACATAACAAGTCCTCTGCAGCGCTAGGAGAGTGGAATTGAGTTCGTATAGATGTATCAAGGTCGGTGTATCCGGTTATGATCATTACTTTATAAACTTCAGCAGAATGGAGATTGTGGACAGTGGTAAGGTTTCATGCTGTAAGGTTCTTAGTGTAATTACTATTCTTGGGGACATGCGTTATATCTGATTTTATAATTAGAAATTAGATGATAGTTGTTTCAAAGGAAATAACAACACAAAGGAAGCGGCTCGTCGGGTAGCAGCGTACTTGTGGCGTGCACATGGGGGTTTTTTAGGCTAGGCAGTAGGGCGAGGTGTCCTGATGAATACTCACCAGTCGACGTGCAGGCAGGGAAATCAGGACGCGCTCAGTTTAAAGACACTTCTGCTATCAAGATATTAGCAGTAAATTTTCAGAGTGTTCGGAATAAAGTTCCTGAATTTACTGCCCTCCAGGAAGCGTATGGCGCGCAAATTATTCTCGGGACTGAGACCAGGCTGAACCCTGAGATAGGAAGTTCTGAAATATTTAGTGAGGTTTGGAACGTGTATCGGAAAGACAGATCAGACACCGTAGGAGGCGGTGCCTTCATTGCAGTTGACAAAAATATTGTGTCTACTGAGGTCGAAGTATAGTGTGATTGTGAAGTTATCTGGACACGTTTAACAGGGCTAGGAGAAATAAAGTTAATTGTTGGGTGTTATTACCGACCACCAAGTTCCGCCGTGACAGTTC
This sequence comes from Schistocerca serialis cubense, assembly GCF_023864345.2. Classification (NCBI taxonomy): domain Eukaryota; kingdom Metazoa; phylum Arthropoda; class Insecta; order Orthoptera; family Acrididae; genus Schistocerca; species Schistocerca serialis. Next base: position 693,027,549 of record NC_064640.1, on the reverse strand, counting down.
TAGAATCATTCAAAGGGAGTCTACACTCTATATCGCAGAAGTACCCGGATCATGCTATATTAGTCGGAGGCGACTTCAACCTACCTAGTATTGACTGGGATGTCTATAGATTTATTACAGGTGGTACAGACAAGCAGTCATGTGAATTACTTTTGAACACATTATCCGAAAACTGTCTTGAGCAGCTAAATCGACAGCCAACGCGTAATGGAAATATTTTAGATCTGGTAGCCATGAACAGACCAGACCTCATCGACGGTGTCAGTGTTGAAACAGGGATTAGTGATCATGATGTTGTCATTACGACTATGGTTACGGAAGCTAAAAAGTCGGTCAAGAAGGCTAGGAGAGTAGTCTTACTAGAAAGAGCCGATAAGCAGTTTTTAGCATCCCACTTAGTAAATGAATCGACTTCATTTACTTCCGGTACGATGGACGCGCAAGAATTATGGGCAAATTTGATTCACATTCTAAATCACGCATTGGAGAAGTATGTGCCGAAAAAGTGGGTTACGGACCGAAAAGACCCACCGTGGTTTAACAGCGCAATTCGGAGAACGATCAGGAAGCAAAGACAGTTGCACTCGCGGTACAAGAAAGATCGGTAGAATGAGGACAGGCAAAAGTTAGCAGAGATTTTTGCTGCTGTTAAAAGAGCAATGCGCGAAGCATACAACCACTATCACCGTCATACCTTAGCAAAAGATCTTGCTGAAAACCCAAGGAAATTCTGGTCTTACGTAAAATCGGTAAGCGGGTCGAAGGCTTCCATCCAGTCACTCACTGATCAGTCTGGCCTGGCAATGGAAGACAGCAAAACGAAAGCTGAAATTTTAAATTTAGCATTTGAGAAATTTTTCACGCGGGAAGGTCGTACAAACATACCGCCGTTTGAGTCTTGTACAGATTCCCGTATGGAGGACATAGTGATAGACATCCCTGGGGTTGTGAAGCAGCTGAATGGGTTGAAAATAAATAAATCGCCAGGTCCTGATGGGATTCCATTTCGGTTTTACAGGGAGTACTCTACTGCATTGGCTCCTTACTTAGCTTGCATTTATCGCGAATCTCTTGCCCAGCGTAAAGTCCCGAGCGACTGGAAAAAAGCGCCGGTGACGCCTGTATATAAGAAAGGTAGAAGGACGGATCCTCAAAACTACAGACCAATATCCTTAACATCTGTTTGTTGCAGGATTCTTGAACATATTCTCAGTTCGAATATAATGAATTTCCTTGAGACAGAGAAGTTGATGTCAACGCATCAGCACGGCTTTAGAAAGCATCGCTCCTGCGAAACGCAACTCACCCTTTTTTCACATGACTTCTTGCGAACCATGGATGAAGGGTATCAGACGGATGCCATATTCCTTGCTCTTCCGGAAAGCGTTTGACTCGGTGCGCCACTGCAGACTCCTAACTAAGGTACGAGCGTATGGGATTGGTTCCCAAATATACGAGTGGCTCGAAAATTTCTTAAGTAATAGAACCCAGTACGTTGTCCTCTATGGTGAGTGTTCATCGGAGGTGAGGGTATCATCTGGAGTGCCCCAGAGAAGTGTGGTAGGTCCGCTGTTGTTTTCTATCTACATAAATGATCTTTTGGATAGGGTGGATAGCAATGTGCGGCTGTTTGCTGATGATGCTGTGGTGTACGGGAAGGTGTCGTCGTTGAGTGATTGTAAGAGGGCACAAGATGACTTGGACAGGATTTGTGATTCGTGTAAAGAATGGTAGCTGACTCTGAATATAAATAAATGTAAATTAACGCAGATGAATAGGAAAAAGAATCCCGTAATGTTTGAATACTCCATTAGTAGTGTAGCGTTTGACACAGCCACGTCGATTAAATATTTGGACGTAACATTGCAGAGCGATATGAAGAGGGACAAGCATGTAATGGCAGTTGTGGGGAAGGCGGATAGTCGTCTTCGGTTCATTGGTAGAATTTTGGGAAGATGTGGTTCATCTGTAAAGGAGATCGCTTATAAAACACTAATACGAACTAATCTTGAGTACTGCTCGAGCGTTTGGGATCCCTATCAGGTCGGATTGAGGGAGGACATAGAAGCAATTCAGCGGTGGGCTGCTAGATTTGTTACTGGTACGTTTGATCATCACGCGAGTGTTACGGAAATGCTTCAGGAACTCGGGTGGGAGTCTCTGGAGGAAAGGAGGCGTTCTTTCCGTGAATTGCTACTGAGGAAATTTAGAGAACCAGCATTTGAGGCTGACTGCAGTATAGTTTTACTGCCGCCAACTTCTATTTCGCGGAAAGGCCACAATCATAAGAGAGATTAGGGCTCGTACAGAGGCATATAGGCAGTCATTTTTCCCTCGTTCTGTTTCGGAGTGAAAAAGGGAGAGAAGATGCTAGTTGTGGTACGAGGTACCCTCCGCCACGCACCGTATGGTGGATTGCGGAGTATGTATGTAGATGTAGAAATAACTTAATATTCGTCAGATGTTTTAAACTTTAAATGAGTAAATTTGATTTAAATATATGACTCGTTCCTGTTGCCTTCAATTGAGCTTCGAGGTAGCGAATCAACAGTATAAATAGCTGGAACTCTACATATGTCTGAATTCCAGTTCAAGATTAATTTCCCTTCTCCTAATGTTACCATCAGTCGTCCTGTCAACCACGTTTCCTTAAGAAATGGGATTAATTTTTGGAATGAATATTTCACAATGCAGAAGAGCGTGCGTTGATATGAAACTTCCTGGCAAATGAGAACAGCGTGCTGAACGGAGATTCGAACTCAGCACCTTCCGGTCAGCACCTTCTAGGTCAGGTGATCTACCGATTAACATACCCAAGCATAACCCACTATAGTTCCTCACAGCCTTATTTCCGCCAGTACCTCATCTTCTACTTTACAAACTACACAGAAGCACTCCTGTCTGAGCCATGTCTCGGCATGATCTATATTTCTGGGATTGTTGTTCTTCCAGGTATCGCAGGAGATCTTCTGTCAAGTTTGGAAGGAAGGAGATGAAGTACTGGCGTAGGTAAAGCAGTGATGACAGGCCGTAAGTTGCGCTCATGTAGCTCAGCCGGACGAATCCGATCACATTGACATCTTACTACACAGGATGGTCTCTTGTAGACGGGATCATTAGCTCTGCATTCGTCAACAATTGGTTTTTGTTTCCATAGGGCCTCAAACTGATTTTTAGGATGAATTTATTATTAATTCGGATGCATCATTATTTTCTCAGACGATAGCGATTATGGTATTCTGCCTTCTGGGTTACCTTGTTCAGTACGTTGTTGAAGGAGTGAACGAACCTTATCTCAGTGTCTTTCACCAATATCTGGAGACCGCGAACTGGAAATGTCTGCGGTCGTCTCGTTATCGAGCAGTTTTTGCAAATATGAATTTTCTAGTCTTTAATCGACAAGGTGTACATTAATTTCAGCTGTAGCCTTTGATTCTTTACTGTTTCTACATCCCAGTCACGTGAAGTCATGTCTTGTTTATTTTTCTTGCTTACGCACATATAGAAAAGAATAAAACAATGTAGAGAAGGAATAGGTTATGAGTTAGTATCCAGGTTGTTCAGAATCCTTTTCCCTTTTTTTAATAATTATCTGTATTTCAATTTGGAGCTCATATTACATGACGATTTTGACTATGGTGGTTTCAAAGTGGATGAAAATACCAAATCAGAGTGGTAATAAGACCAGTAAGTAAATCAATAAAAATAAAAGAAAAGGTAGAGGATTTTCTTTGGAATGCAAAGGTGCCGAGTTCGAGTGTTGGTCTGATACACAGTTTTAATCCGCCAGGTCTTTTTATATTAGGGACGCTTTTGGGCGAGATATCGTGGCTTTGGGACCATATTTGAAAAATTATCGTGAGTTCTAGTAATGTTGGGATGGGTGTGATGAGTTTAGAATCTCATCTTAAGTTCTGTTTGTTGAAGTGTAAGCAGGATATAACATCTCATCTGTGTTTACATGTAGCATATAACAGTACCACTTGACAGGGGCTATTTTATTAAGATGGTAGATCATGTCAATTCAATTGGCTCTGAGCACTATGGGACTTAACATCTGTGGTCATCAGTCCCCTAGAACTTAGAACTACTTAAACCTAACTAACCTAAGGACATCACACACATCCATGTCCGAGGCAGGATTCGAACCTGCAACCGTAGCGGTGACGCGGTTCCAGACTGAAGCGCCTAGAACCGCACGGCCACACCGGCCGGCGTAGATCATGTCGTAATGATAAACTGCTGTTCATTGAGCATTTGTAGGACCATCTTAATGAGAAGATAGTAGGCTGTGTCGTAATGCCGATATTCTATTCAATTGGTTTTTTAAATCTTACCATATTAATAAGATATTCGATGATGTCCAATTGCCAAAGTCCTCATCATTTGAATTCTTAAGTCCCGTTATGTTACTAAGGCAGCAGACCATGTTTTAATGCCGAGATGCTGTTCGTTTTTTATTTGTGTCTCCAGTTTTATACAAAATAAGAAGAAATCTAATTTTCGAAGAGAATTAAGTTATAGTAAAACATTGGATTCACAGCCCACGTATCTAGTCCTTTGGATCGCTAGGAGAGTGTAATTGTGTTTGTGGACATGTTTGAAGATCGGTTTCCCTGGTTATGATCATATTTTAAAAACTTTATCATACTCTAGATTGTGAACAAGTGTAAGGTTTCAGCCCGCATCTCGTGGTCGTGCGGTAGCGTTCTCGCTTCCCACGCCCGCGTTCCCGGGTTCGATTCCCGGCGGGGTCAGGGATTTTCTCTGCCTCGTGATGGTTGGGTGTTATGTGATGTCCTTAGGTTTGTTAGGTTTAAGTAATTCTAAGTTCTAGGGGACTGATGACCATAGATGTTAAGTTCCATAGTGCTCAGAGCCATTTGAACCATTTTTGTAAGGTTTCATATTGTAAGGTTGTTGGTGGGATTACTATGTTTGGGGACAGGCGTTATACTTAATTTTGTAATTAGAAATTTGTTTGTAATTGTTTCAAAGGAAATAGGTTAATATTCGTCAGATGTTTTAAACTCTAAATGAATTAATGTGAAATAAATATACGACTCGTTGCAGTTGCCTTCAATCGATATACATCATGCCATAAATTATCGTATATAAGCAACACCGATCCTGTTGTGTGTATTTGAGATTTCGTGTGCAGAGTCAATAGTACAAACAGCTGGACCTCTATATATTTATGGACTCCAGTAGGCGATTTAACTTACTTCTCCTGATGTTACCATCAGTCATCCTGACAATCAAGTTCATTTACGAAATAGGATAACTTTTTTGAATGAATACTTCACTCTGCAGCAGAGTGTGCGTTGATATAAAACGTTTTGGCTGATTAAAACAGCGTCCCGGACCAGCACCTTGCCTTCCGTGGTCAGGTGCTCTACTAACGTACCCAAGTACGAGCCACTATACTTCCTCACAGCCTTATTTCCGCCAGTACCTCATCTCCTAATTCCCAAATAACAGAGAAGTACTTCTGTCTCAACCATATTTCCGCAAGCTCCACTCTTACAGGAGTGCACGTCTTGCAGGGTTCGCAGGGGAGCTTCTGTCAAGTTTGGAAGGAAGGAGGTGAGATACTGGCGGAGGTAATGCAGTGATGACAGGCCGTGAGTTGCGCTCAGGTATCTCAGCCAGGCGAATCCGAACATACCGACATCCGACTACACAGGATGGTCTCTTAGAGACGGGGTCATTGGCTCTGGATTCGTCTACAATGGTTTTTTTTTTCCAAAGGGCATCAACTTCTTTTTCGGCTGAATTTATTATCAATTCCGACGTATCTTTTTTTCTCAGACGATAGCGATTATTATTATCTGTCTCCTGGGTCACTATTGATCATTATGTTGCTGAAGGAGCGAACGACCCTGACCCCGTTTTTTTCACCAATATCTGGCGTCCGCGCACTGGAAATATTTGCGGTTGTCACGTTATCGAGTATTTTTTGCAAATATGAATCTTCTTGTCTTTAATCCACAAGGTGTACATTAATTTCAGCTGTAGTCTTTGATTTCTTACTTTTTCTGGTTCCCAATTACGTGAAGCAATTTTTTGGTTACTTTTGTTGCTTATGCACATATATAGAAAGTGTAATGTCAAAGCAGAGAAGGGATAGGTTGTGAGTTAGTTTCCAGGTTGTTCAGAATCTTGTTCTCGTCTGTTGTTTAAATTAATTATGTGGATTGAATTTGCAGCTCTTATTACAAGTTGCTTTTGACTATGGTGGTCTGAAAGTTGATGGAAATACCAAGTCAATCTGATAATAAGAACACTAAATAAATTCATAAAAATAAAAGATCCCGCAGAGCATTTGCTTTGGAAAGCTGAAGGTGCCGTGTTCGAGTCTCGATCTGGTACATAGTTTTAACCCGCCAGGACGTTTTACATCAGTGGCGGTTTTGCGCGAGAAAACGTGGCTTTGGGGCAACATTTGAAAAATTATCGTGAGTTGTGGTAATGTGGGGATGGGCGTGATCAGTTTAGAATCCCATCTTAAGTTCTGTTTGTTGACGTGTAAGCAAGATAGAGTATGTCATCTGTGTTTACATATAGTTCATATCAGTACTAACTGACAGGGGCTATTTTATTAAGATGGTAGACCATGTTGTAATGATAAACTGCTGTTCATTGGACACTTGTAGGACCATCATATTGAGAAGATAGTAGACTATGTCATAATGCCGATATCCTATTCAATCGGTTTTTGAATATCTTATCATATTCTTAAGATATTCGACTATGTCCTAATGACAAAATCCTCATCATTTGGAATTCTTTAGTCCCGTCGTATTAATAAGGTAGAGGGCCATGTTTTAATGCCGAGATACTGTGACTTTATTTGTTTGTGTCTCCAGATTCACACTAAATTGGGTAGAAACCTAATTTTCGACTAGAATTAGGCTACAGTAAAACAAGGCATTTCCAGTCAACATATCTAGTCCTTTGGATCAGTTGGAGAGTCTAATTGGGTATGTGGAGAGTTTGGTAGTGTAATTATTATGTTTGGGGACGTGTATTGCATCTAATTTTATAATTAGAAATAAGCTGATAGTTCGTTAGAAGGAAATAGCTTAATATTCGTCAGATATTTTAAAAGCTAAATGAGTGGATATAGATTAAATATACGACTCGTTCCTGTGGCCTTCTATCGGTATTAGCATGCCTTAAATTAGCATATATATGCAACATCGATCCTGTTATTTGTATTTGAGATTCCATGTAGCGAATCAATAGTATAGACAGCTGGATCTCCGCATAAGTATGAATTCCAGTTGGACATTTATCTTCTTCTAATGTTACCATCAGTCACCCTGACAACCAAAGTTCTTTACGAAATAGGATTACCTTTTGGAGTGAATATTTCACTCTACAGAGGAGCGTGCGTTGATATGAAACTTCTCGGCAAACTGAAACAGCGTGCCGGACCGAGATTCGAACTCAGAACCTTCCCCCTTCCTGGTCAGGTGATCTGCCCTTAAACATACCCAAGCATTAACTACTATATTTCCTCACAGCCTTTCTTCCGCCAGTACCTCATCTTCTACTTTCTAAACTTCACGGAAGCACTCCTGTCTCCGCATGATCGATTCTTCCAGAAGTGCTCGTCTTGCAGGTATCGCAGGGAATGATCTGTCAAGTTTGTAAGGAAGGAGATGGGGTACTGGCGGAAGTAATGCAGTGATGACAGGCCGTAAGTTGCGCTTAGGTAGCTGAGCCGGACAAATCTCATCACACTGACATCTTACTACACAGGATGGTCTCTTGTGGAAGGGATCATTGCCTCTGGATTCGTTGACAACTGGTTTTTGTTTCCAGAGGGCATCAACGTCCTTTTCGGATGAATTTATTATCAATTCAGAAGTATCGTTTTTTCTCCTGGGTCACTTCGATCACTATGTTGCTGAAGGAGCGAATGACCCACATCCCCGTGTCTTTCACCAATATCTGGAGACCGCGCACTGAAAATATTGCAGATATGAATTTTCTTGTCTTTAATCGACAAGGCGTACATTTATTTCAGCTGTAGTCTCTGATTCCTTACTTTTTCTGGTTCCCAATCACGTGAAGCCATTTTTTGTTTACTTTTCTTGCTTATGCACATATATAGAATGAACAATGTCAATGTAAAGAAGCTCATATTAGATGATGATTTTGACTATGGTGGTCTGAAAGACCAGAACACACCGAGTCAGTCTGATAATAAGAGCAGTAAATAAATTAATAAAAGTAAAAGAGCCGGTAGTGGAATTGCTTTGGAAATGCAAAGGTACGTATTTCCAATCTCGGTCTGGTACACTGTTTTAATCCGCCAGGACTTAGTACATCAGTATTGCTTTTGGGCTAGATATCGGGGCTTTGGGGATACATTTCAACACTTATCGTGAGTTTTGGTAATGTGGGAATTGGTGTGATCAGTTTAGCACCTCAACTTAAGTTTCGTCTCTTGAAGTTCAAGCAGTATAGAATATCTCATCTGTGTTTACATACAGTTCATATCAGTACTAACTGACAGGGGCTATTTTATTAAGATGGTAGACCATGTCGTAATGATAAACTGCTGTTTATTGTGCTCTTGTAAGACCATCTTACTGAGAAGATAGTAGGCTATGTCGTAGTGCCGATATCCTATTCAATCGGTTTTTGGAAATCGTATCATATTCATAAGATATTCGACCATGTCGTAATGCCAAAGTCCTCATCATTTGGAATTCTAAAGTCCCTTCGTATTTATAAGGTAGCAGACCATGTTTTAATGCCGAGATACTGTGAGTTTATTTGTTTGTGTCTCCAGATTCGCACTAAATTGGTAGAAACCTAATTTTCGACGAGAATTAGGCTATAGTAAAACAAAGCATTTCCAGTCAACATATCTAGTCCTTTGGATCGCTAGGAGAGTGTAATTGGGTTTGTGGAGATCTTTGAGTATGGGCTTCTCTGGTTGTGATCATAACATTACATATAACAACATACTGGAGGTCGTAGACAAGTGTAACCTTTCTTGGTGTAAGGTCGTTGGTGTAACTGCTATGTTTGAGAAAATGCGTTTTACCGAGCTGTATAATTAGAAATAAGTTTATAGTTTTCTCAAAGGAAGCAGCTTAATATTCGTCAGATGTTTTAAACTCTAAATGTGTAAATGTTGCCTTCAGTCCGTATATATTTTGTCTTAAATTTGTGTGTATATGCAGGATCGATACAGTTATGGGTATTTTAGATTCGATGTGACGAATCGATAGCATAGACGACTCTACTACTACATACGTGTGAATTACACGTGGAGATTTAACTTCCTTCTGCAGGATTTATATTCAGTCATCCTGACAACCAAGTTCCTTTAAGAAATAGCACTAATTTTTAGAATGAAATTTCCACTCTACAGTCACGTACTCGCTGATATGAAAGTTTGCGGCAAATTAAAACTGTGTACTGGACTGTGACTCGAACTTGAAACTTTTACCTTTTTTGGTCAAGTGCTCTATAGACTGACCTACCTACTGACAATGGTGATCTGTATGTTCATGAGAATATCAAGTCAATCTGATAATAAGAGCATTAAATAAATAAAAAAGTCGGTATGGTATTTGCTTGCGAAATGCAAAGATGCCGATTTCGAATATAGGTCCGGTTCACAGTTTAAACCCGTCAGGAAGTTTCACATCAGTGACGGTTGTGGGCGAGATATTGGTGCTGTGGAGCCACATTTTTACAATTATCGTGAGCTGTGAGTGATGTAGGATTGGGTGTGATCAGCTTAGCAACCCCACTTCAATTCTGTGTCTTGAAGTGCAAGCAGGATACAACATTCATCTGTGTTTATGTATAGTTCATCTTAGTACTAACTAAGTGGGACTATATTATTAAGACAGTCCTAATGTCGTAATGTCGTATTGTCAAACTCCTGTTCATTTGGCTTTCGTAGTTCCACCTTTTTAATGAAATGGTAGACAGTCAATGAAAGCCTATGTCCAGCTCATTTGGTTTTTGAAGATTTATCGTATTAATAAGACAATAGAACATGTCCTAAGACAAAGTCCTATGGATTTTGATTTTGAACTCCCATCATATTAATAAAGTAGTAGAGAGTGTCCTAATGTCGAGATGATCTTCGTTTGGCTATTTGTGTCTCCAGATTCATACTGAATTAGTACATTCCCAGTCAACGTAACTAGTCATCTGGAGCGCTAGAAGGGTAGAATTGTGTTTGCACTAGTGTATCATGGCCGGCATATCTGGTTATGATCCTTACTTTACAAACTCCAGCAGACTGGAGATTGTGTACAGTTGTAAGATTTCATGCTGTAAAGTTATTAGTGTGATTACTATGTTTGGGGACATGCGTTATATCTATTTTTAAAATTAGAAATTTTGTCATACTTGTGTCAAAGGAAATAGCTTAATACTCGTCAGATGAATCCCAGTTCGAGATTTATCTTCGTTCTCCTACTGTTACCATCAGTCCTCCTGACAACCAAGTTTCTTTACGAAGTAGTATTAATTTTTTTGAATCAATATATCACTCTGCAGAAGAGTGTGTGTTGATATGAAGCTTTCTTGCAAAAGAAAACAGCGTGCCGGACCGAGATTCGAACTCAGCACCTTGGTTTTCGTGGTCAGGGACTGTACTAACATACCTGAGCACGACCTACTATACTTCCTCATAGCCTTACTTCCGCTAGTAACTTATATCCCTCTTTCCAAACTACACAGAAGTTCTCCTATCTAACTCCTCTCCCCGTAAGATCCATTCTTCCAGGAGTTCTCGCCTACCACGTTTTGTAGAGGATCTTCTGTTAAGTTTGGACGGAAGGAGATGAGGTACTGGCGGAGGTAATACAATGATGACGGCGTCAGTTGCGCTCAGGTAGCTCAGCCGGACGAATCTCATCACACTGACATCTTACTATACAGGCTGGTCTTATTTGGATTTAAACATTGGCTCTGGATTCGTCGAAAATTAGGTTTTGTTTCCACATGGCTTCAAAGTTCGTTTTCGGATTAATTTCTTGTAAATTCTGATATATCATTATTTTGTAAGACGATAGCGATTATGATCGGCTGCCTCCTGATTCACATTGTTCACTGTGTTGTTGAAGGAGCGAAAGACCTTGCTCCCCGTGTCTTTCACCAATACCTGGATACCACGCAATGGAAATGTCTGCGATCGTCTCGTCAACGAGCACTTTTTGCACATATGTATTTTATTGTCTTTAATCGACAAGGTGTACGTTAACTTCCGGTGTGGTCTTTGATTCCTCACTGTTACAGATACCCAATCACGTGAAGCCATTTTTTGGTTACATTTCTTGCTTGCGCACGTACAAAAAAGAATAATAACAATGTAGAGAAGGATTAGGTTGTGAGTTATTTTCCACGTTGATCAGAATCTTGTTCTTGTCTTTTGTTTATAATAATTATCTGGAACTGAATTTGCAGCTCATATTATATGATGATTTTGACTATGGTGGTCTGAAAGCTGATCAACACACCAAGTCAATCTGATAATGAGAGCAGTAAATAAATTAATAAAAATAAAAGACGTGGTAGAAGTTTGCTTTGGAAAGGTAAAGCTGCCGAGTTGGAGTCTCGGTCCGGTAAGCAGTTTTAATCCGCCAGGGCTTTTGATATCAGTGACACATTTGGGCGAGATATAGGGGCTTTGGGGCCACATTTCAAAAATTATGGTGAGTTGTGGTAATGTGGGGATGGGTGTAATGAGTTTAGCACCTGAAGTTAAGTTCTGTTTCTTGAAGTGCAAGCAGGATGGAATAACTCACCCTTGTTTACATCTAGTTCATTTCAGTACTAACTGACTGGGGCTATATTATTAAGATTAGTAATTCTGATAATAGGAGCAATAAATAAATAAAATAGTAAAACAGTCGGTAAAGCATTTGCATACGAAAGCAAAGGTGACTATTTCGATTAGAGATCCAGAAGACAGTTTCAAACTGCCAGGAAGTTTCACATCAGTGACGGTTTTGGGAGAGATATCGATGCTTTGGAGCGACATTTGGACGAATATCGTGAGTTGTGAGTGATGTGGAATTTGGTGTGATCAGCTTAGCCCCTCCACTTTAGTTTTGTCTCTGAAAGTGAAGGCGGGATAAAACATCTCATCAGTGTTTATATATAATTCGTATCAATACTAAGTGACTGGGGCTATGTTATTAAGATGGTAGACCTTGTTCTAATGCCAAGTCCTGTTCATTTGGCTGTTGTAGTCCCATCATATTAATAAAAGAGCAGAGTTTGTCCTAATGCCGAAGTCGTGTTCATTTTGTTTTTTAAGTCCCATCATTGTTTATAAGATAGCAAATCATATTCTAATGCCGAAGTCTCGTTCATGTGTTTCAAATCGTGCTGTATAAGCCGCTTGAGGAAGGTCTTCAGTTTCAAGCTAAATCAGTAGAAAATTAAGATTTTAATAAGCTACGGCATTCCTAGTCAACATATGTAGTCATCTGTCATAATATGACAATAGTATTGTGTTTGCGTGGAAATATCTGTGAAGTTCTGTTGTGACAGGTAATTATTATTACTTTAAATACATTTATAGATTGAAGGCTGCTGTTAGATGATTTGTATAAGTTCAGTGGTAGGTGATGAGAACTGTATTTCACTGTAAATCAGACTAAGAACAGCCGACCAGTTGCAAAGGATAAAGTAATCTTTACCTAGGTTTCAATAGATATAAATCTATCTTCTTCAGAAGACGGCAGTATTATAACATGAAGTGATATGTCCTTATCGTTTCACTTCACGTTATAATACTGCCGTCTTCTGAAGAAGATAGATTTATATCTATTGAAACCTGGGTAAAGATTACTTTATCCTTTGCAACTGGTCGGCTGTTCTTAGTCTGATTTACGTGGAACCGTTGCTGTAGCGCAGCTATGTTTAAAGTACTGTATTTCACTGTATATTCAAAGATTTCGTTAAAATATGTAAAATTTCGTCAGCTCCTCTACTTTCGAAATAGTTCAATGTAAATTAAGTATGAAGTTTTCCTATTTCCTTCAAACGGCATATGTAGTGCCTTAAACTAGTGTATGTTTGTACAGCGATCCAGTTGTGGCTGTTTCAGAAACCCAACTATTGCAGTGGATGGGTTTTGCATTAGAACGCCGCAAATGAGGTTCATCAAGAAAGTCATTGAAGTGCTTCATGATAGATACAATGACAGTTTTAAGTGCGATTTGTAGAAACTGGGTCAGTTTGGTGATTGGAAAAACAAATATAATGGAGCTTTTATGCTCTGTGGTCATATCTGTATCGATGAGACTCTACTTCTCGTTAAGCTTAGTAATAATCACAATAATAATATAGCAGTAACAATAACAATAATACTAACTTCGTTCCTTGCCACAAAGAACCCCTGTTCAAACACACATCCATCCAATACCATCTCAGCTCCACCTATTGATAGAAACATTACCCTAACACTACCACACCAACTGCAGACTGCAGGTTCCTCAACAGAAAACGATTAACCCACTGTAGTGACCTGTTTCGAAGTTACATTTTGCACCATTTTAACAGGTGCCTGTGTAAGCTTTGGAAACATGTTACAGTGTCTAGCTGTACACTTGGTGCCAAAGACCCAGTAAAATAAGCCATCTGCAACTTCCTTTTCATAATTTATCCATAGACATCCTGTCAGTTAAGGATTAGTAATTTTAAACTGATATTGTTATTATGATACTATTGGTCAGGTGACCGACTATTTACTGCAGTTAATAATCACCATGAAATACTGAAGCTTGATTAAATTAGACTGTCCAGAGACTTATTGACCACAGGCACAGCTTTAGGGGTGTGATTTTCTTTATATTACCAGAATGGTTTATTGTCGATAGCGTATAACAAACGCATCTTTACAAAACTGGGAATGTAAGGAAATGTTATAATATTGGTGGAATGCGAAGAAAATTATGATCAAAACATATGAATGGACTGATAGTGTTTGTGCAAGCTTCAGTAATTGTATCTTATTGGGAAGTGTTCTATATGAAACTGAAAGGGAACTCAAAACAATTAGGTAGATAGGAATAACGAAACGAATGAGTGCGTCACCTTTGAGGGAAAAGAAGCCAGAGAAGATGTAGAAAAGTAAAGTAAAAAATGTATCTATGGATAAATGATGACAGTATTGTATCGATACCAGGTACAGCGTTGAATTACGTAAGCTGGTTTTAGAAATATACATGCTAAAGCTATTATTAACAGGGTGGAAGTCTCTCTCTCTCTCTCTCTCTCTCTCTCTCTATCTCTCTCTCTCCCTCTCCCTATATATCGTATCCTTTTACATATCGGAAAAACTATTAGTGGTGGTGGGACTATTAAAATGTATTTTGAAGAACATGAGTCTATAGTGAAACGTCGAATAGCCTTGCGTAATAAAATTTATAATTTGTCATTGAAAGGATTCGATTCAACTGCCATTCCATGGCATGCGCATAGAGGGGAGAATCATTTTGTATTTACAGTAGATTCTAATCCTAAAATGTCTGTTGTTTCTATTAATGTAAATAGTTGTGTAAACACTGACAAACTGTGCGAAGCTCAGAGTATATTATTTCAAGAAGGCAGTCCATTTTGTTGTGATATATTGATATCTGGGTGAAAAGCTAAGAAAAACTATCAAACTATGTCTGAAAAATGGCTCTGAGCACTATGCGACTTAACTTCTGAGGTCATCAGTCGCCTAGAACTTGGAAGTACTTAAACCTAACTAACCTAAGGACATCACACACATCCATGCCCGAGGCAGGATTCGAACCTGCGACCGTAGCGGTGGGTCGGCTCCAGACTGTAGCGCCTAGAACCGCACGGCCACTCCGGCCGGCAAACTATGTCTGAAGTTTAATATCTGTCATTTACGGTAACCAATGAACTGTATATGACGTTTTATAGGATGAAACTAAAAGCTACCTTCGGAATACTGGTTTTGTATTTCAGAGAACGACTGCTTTGGATTATATGTTCCTGATCTGGGACGTCCTACATTTCTTTCGTGACAGCATCCACCTGTTTATCCTGTCACCAGATAAGTGGCTAATGGAAGATGTAGGTTTATTATTCTGCGGAAATCGCATCAGCCTTGTCTCACGTCTGCAGATTCCAAATCAGCTGCGGTTAGCGAAGTATATGTTAACAGCACGAATGTGTTTCTTTCACCAAATGATGGTATCAATAAATGGAATTAAATCAATATTAAGACTGACTTTTTAAAAAATTGGAAGCTCTCCAAGTTCGCGATTCCAGTCGGTCTTTAAAATAATTTTTGAGACTTTGCATTAACATGTATATAAATATTGGCTTTTATGCAGGAATGCGTAGAAAATCCATCCATTTATTCACCTACTGTATTCTGTGGTTGACCTGTACGTATAGTAAGGCAGTGCACGGTTGTATCAGTCTCTAAATGTGTGTCAGTGGTTTGAGGAACAGTAAATGGACGGCAGGATGCTTTTATGCTACCCCAGGTCACTAGTACTCAGTCGTATTGAATGGATCAGTGATGACTTCGGGCGAAATGTCACCACCAGTTCTCTGCAGCCATATTTGACTAATTAACATGAGTTGTGACTGCCATATTGTCGTTGTGTGTACAGCTTAGCACCCCAACATATGTTGTGCCTCGTGAAGTGTCAACGAGATAGAACATAGATATACATAGATAGAACATAGATAGAGATAGAACATAGATATACATATTTCGAAGCAGTATTAACTGACAGGTAGTCGTCCATGTCCTAATGCTGAAGTCCTTTTCATGTAGTTTCCGAGGTCCTATCATATTTCTAAGATAGTAAAACAGATTCTAATGCCGTAGTCCCATTCACTTAGTCACGTGTTTCAAACTGTGCTGCTTAAGCGGTTTGAGGCGAGTCCCTAATTTCAAATTTAATGACTAAAAATTTAAGATTTTAGTAACCTGTGGCATTCATAGTCAACATATATAGTCATCTGTTATAACATGAGAGTAGAATTGTGTATGTGTGGACATATCTGTGAAATTCTGTTTTGAGAGATAGTTATTATTACTTTAAATACATTTGTAGATAGAAGACAGTTGTTAGATGATTTGTGTTAACTACTGTGGTGGGTGATGATGATTTTATTCCACTGTATAATCAAAGATTTGGTTGAAATATATAAAAATTCGTCAGTTGCTCTACTTTCGAAATGATTCAATGTATAATTAAGTATGAAGTTTTCCTATTTCCTTCAAATGGTATATATTATGCTTTAAACTAGTTTATGTTTGAAACAACGATCGACTTATGTTTGTTTTAGAAACCTAAAAGATTGCAATGGGTGGGGTTTGTCATTAGAATGACACAAAGAGGATCAACAAGAGAATGATAGAAGTGCTTCGTGATAGACACGGTGAAAATATTAAGTACAATTTCTACAAATTGGGACAGTTTGGTCATTGGAAAATGGAACTTATACGCTCTGTGGTCACTTCTGCATGAATGAGCCTCTACTTGTCGCTAATCTTTAATAATTACAATAATAATAATAATAATAATAATAATAATAATAATAATAATAGTAACAGTAACAGTAATAGTATAACTTCTTTCCTTGCCACAAAGAACCCCTGTTGAAGCACACATCGATCCAGTACCACCTCAGCTCCACCTATTGATAACAACGTTCCCCTAACCTTACCACACAACCTGCAGCTTCCTCGACAGTAAACCGTTAACCCACAGTAGTGATTTGAGTCGGTGTCACATTTTGCACCATTTTAACAGGTGTCCTTTTGAGTTATGGGTACATGTTATACTGTGCATCTGTACGCGTAGTCTACTGGAACTTAGTATTAATCTTTCTGGTGCCAAAGACCCAGTAAAATTATTTGTTTGTAGCTTATTTTTAACTGTTTGGCAATAAGCATCCTTGATAATGCCCCTGTAAGTTAAGGAATAGTAATGAGAAACTGATATTGTTAATAGGACGCTATTTGGTCAGGTGACATACTATTTACTGCACTTAGTAATCACTATGAAATATTGTAGCTTGGTTAATCACGTGATTGAGTAAGCAGTTAAAGTAGACTGCCAAGAGTCATATTGAGCATTGTCGCAGCTTTGGCATATGCTTTTCCTTATATCAGTAGAAGGTTTTATTGTTGGTAGCAGATAACAGGCATGTAATACGTTTACGTCTGCACACGTATCTGCATAATCAGGTATGTATTAAATTCGATAATTTTGATGGAATGTGACGAATACCATGAGTAATACATATGAAGGGACTGAGAGCGTCTGTATAAGCACAAATAATCATAGTTATTTGGAAAGTGTTTTATATGAAACTGAAAGGAAAGCCAAAACGATAAGGTAGATAGGAATAAGGGAATGAGTAAGTGTGCTACCACTGAGGGAAGAGAACGCAATAAAAGATGCAAAAACATAAAGCAAATGATAGGTGTTGGGATAAATTATGACAATATTGTATCGATACCAGGTACAGGGTAGAATTACGTAAGTCATTTTTAGGAATATACGATGGTTGGAACTTAAATAGTGGCAGCTATTTATTCACAACTGATACAGAAGAGTTACATGTTTGCACCTGCTTCTGTCCTTCAAAATAGTCACCAGCGTTGTGTAGAACCCGTTGCCAGCGATGTGGAACGCGTAGTATACTGTTAGCAGAGCCTGTTCTCTTCATGGTGCGAATGGAGCGGTCTACTGCCTGTCGAATTTCTAGAACAATTCTGAAGCGAATGCCACGAAGTGGTTCCTTCATCTTCAGAATCAAATCAAAGTCACAAGGACTCAAGTCCGGGGAGTATGGTAGATGGTATAGTACTTCTCAGTCACATCGACCGAACAGAGCAGCCACAGCTTGCGCTGTATGCGCCCGCGCATTGTCGTGCAAAATGATGGGTAGGTTGCGCAGAAACTGTCGCCGCTTCTTTCGCAAAGCTGGTCGCAGGAGATGCTCCAAACACGAACAGTAATACGACTTGAGTCCTTGTGACTTTGATTTGATTACGAAGATGAAGGAACCACTTCGTGGCATTCGCTTCAGAACTTTTCCAGAGATTCCATAGGCAGCTCCATTCGCATCATCAACAGAACAGGCTCTGCTAACGGTATACTACGCCTTCCACATCGCTGGCAACGGGTTCTACACAACGCTGGCGATTACTTTGAAGGACAGTAACAGGCGCAAACATGTAACTCTTTTGTATCGGTTATGAATAAATAGTTGCCACTATTTAAGTTCCAACCTTCGTATATGCTAATGACGTTATTAACAAGCTGAAAGTGTCTCTCTCTATATATACACTGAAGCGACAAAGAAACTGGTATAGGCATGTGCATTCAAGTACAGAGATGTATAAACAGGGCCCGCATCTCGTGGTCATGCGGTAGCGTTCTCGCTTCCCACGCCCGGGTTCCCGGGTTCGATTCCCGGCGGGGTCAGGGATTTTCTCTGCCTCGTGATGGCTGGGTGTTGTGTGATGTCCTTAGGTTAGTTAGGTTTAAGTAGTTCTAAGTTCTAGGGGACTGATGACCATAGATGTTAAGTCCCATAGTGCTCAGAGCCATTTTGTATAAACAGGCAGATTTCGGCGCTGCGGCCGGCAACGCCTATATGGGACAACAAGTGTCTGACACAGTTGTTATATCGGTTACTGCTGCTACAATGGCAGTTTATTAAGATTTAAGTGAGTTTGAACGTGGCGTTACAGTCGGCGCACGAGCGATGGGTCCCAGCATCTCCGAGGTAGTGATGAAATGGGTATTTTCCCGTATGACCTTTTCAGGAGTGTACCGTGAATATCGGAAATTCGGTAAAACAAATCTCCGACATCACTGCGGGCGGAAAAACATCCTCCAAGAACGGGACGAACGACGACTGAAGAGAATCTTACAACGTGACAGAAGTGCAACCCTTCCACAGAATGCTGGAGGTTTCAATTCTGGGCCATCAACAAGTGAAACACTATCGATATGGGCCTTCGGTGCCGAAGGGCCACTCGTGTACCCTTGATGACAGCACCACTCAAAGATTTACGCTTCATCTGGGCCCGTCAACATTGACTTTGGACTCTTGATGAATAGAAACATGTTGCCTGGTCGGACGAGTCTCGTTTCAAATTTTATCGAGCGGATGGACATGTACGGGTATGGAGACAACAATTAATTGGACCCTGCATATCAGCGGGGACTGTTCAAGCTGGTGGAGGCTCTGTAATGGGGTGGGGCGTGTGCAGTTAGAATGATATGGAGCCCCTGACACGTCTAGATACGACTCTGACACATGACACGTACGTAAGCATCCTGTGTGATCCCCTGCATCCATTCATGTACATTATGCATTCCGACGGACATTGGCAATTTCAGCAGGACAATGCGGCATCCCACACGTCCACAATTGCTACAGAGTGGCTCCAGGAACAGTCTTCTGAATTAAACGCTTACGCTGCCACCAAACTCCCCAGACATGAGCATTATTGTGCATATCTGGGATGCCTTGAAAAGTGAATTTTAAATAATTATAGGAGAATAGATTGTCTTATCTTCGGGACATAATTCATTAACCGTCTTATTGTAATTCGACGATAAGCCTCTAAAAATAATGTCTTTAAATGTACCGTTCAAGTACAAGATCTAACAAACTACCATTTAGCCGGCCGCGGTGGTCTAGCGGTTCAGGCACTCAGTCCGGAACCGCGCGACTGCTACGGTCGCAGGTTCGAATCCTGCCTCGGGCATGGATGTGTGTGATGTCCTTAGGTTAGTTAGGTTTAAGCAGTTCTAAGTTCTAGGGGACTGATGACCACAGATGTTAAGTCCCATAGTGCTCAGAACCATTTGAACCATTTGAAACTACCATTTATTTTTATCCATTGTACTACCAGGTTACTGTAGACATATTCCGTACGTCTTGCACGTAGGGTAACGCAATCTAAGCCCATTCTTAACAAGCACTCTTGAAGGCCGCATTATCTACTGGCAAAAACTCCCTCCCCACTCTCTGGTTTCCTAGCACTGATATAAAACGATCCAACCCCATCAGGACATGGCAATATCTACAAAACACTTAAACAATAACAGATACGCACAGGTGATTAATTAATATATCTTCGACTACTGTCACTTGTCTTGTAGTGACGTTAGTCGCTTTGTCGACAGAAATGTTAACAGTCGATAAAGAGTGAGAAAAGTGAAATGTTATTTTGTCGGCACATTAAGTTAAAGGATTGAGAATTTAGGATACAAATCAGCAATAATTATTTGTTATCAGAAGACAGCTACGTCGTTAAGAGTAAAATGAATGAATAAATACAATAATACAGAGTATATGAAATTGTAGGACATAATACAGTACTCAAGAGGAAAAACTAAGAAAAACATGGATTATTAAAACATTCATTATCCGATATCGGAAACTGATTAGCTGTTAGGCAATAACGTAAATGCAGGCAAATGCTATCTAGTGTTGGGTGGAGATGAAATGAAGCGTAAGCATTTCCGTCCTCCTAAGATATGAAATAGCTGGGAAGGCCTCAGTTATACGAGATACTTAAAACATACGAAAATGAATCTCTATCAGAATCTTATTCCTTCAAAAATGTATAGACGGACAAGCTTGTGTTGCCGTGAGGATACTATGAGTTCTCATTAGAAACAGAAGAAGAAGATGACGGCGTGTGATGGTGGCTCCTAATAAGGCGCCTTCGGACAGTGAAATGAAGGATATAAGGTAAATTGGAGGCCAAATAAAAAAATAAGTAAAAAACAGCGAAGAACTTCTCTGTTTTCAAGGGAGAAAGTCTTAGAAGGCATAAAACCAGTCCTGATAACGTCCACCGTTGGAGGCATGAATGTGGCTAGCGAAAGGATGGGCTAAAGGGGTGGATGGAGGCACAAATAAAAAAAAAAAAAAGAGAAGAAGCAGGTTGACTGCAAATCTGAAGTTCCCGAGTTCATTCTCCGACTGGTTGTTTAATTTTTCTCAATCTCTTTTAATTATTTTAATTCTGGCAATAATTTGTGGATGTGGAAAGCACTGACCTAACAACGGTAGATACAATTAAACGGTAGATACTACCATAAATGGAACTGGACAATGGAAATGGTACCCCATCTCCAACAAACTATGCATAGTGGAGCACTGTGGTGTTCAAATCAAGTTTTAGGCTGATCGCAGTTGAACCTTCTACAATGACACAGTAATTTTTCTTTGATATTTTCGTCACGACTGGTAGTGATTGAGGGAACTCCGACAACACAACGATACGTCACAAACATCCTGCCCGTTCATGTGTTACTCTCATTCGACAGTATCATGGGGGCAGTCTCCAGGATGACAAACTGCCTATTGGCTTCTGTCTCGGGTTCTTCGGCCGACGTTCATCTAATGATTTTACCGACGTTTCGCCAGCACTAGTGGGTGACATTGGCAAAGCTCCACCCTCCATTGCCGGTGGTGAACTGGAGGCGAGCTCGCGGCCGCAGACTATATGTACCTGGCGCGCCAACGACCGAGGGCTTCTCCGCGGTCATTTCCGGTGTGGTTCTCCTCTTGCACCTGAGACGGTCGTTCGCTGCAGTACGGGTAGCCAGGATCCGTTTACCTTAAGGCTTTCCTCTTTCTTGTTGAAGCTGTTCGCGTGTTTTTGTATTTCTACAGATTCTCTGAACAAGCGCGTGTGATAGTGCTTCCCTACAGCCAGAAATCCGTGTCGGCGAATTTTGTTATGTGGTCGGTCTCACTCAGTGCGTGCTCTGCCACGGCCGATTTCTTCAACTGCGCCAACCTGCAATGAACATAAGCGATATTGTACCTTGTGGCAGGTGGAGAAATAGGTACGGTACTCTTTCAACCCAGAATACGCCGCACACAAAATGAACGAACACCAAATTTCTATCACCCGCATCTCGCTCTGTTTTAGGGAACTTGTGCAATTTATTACATTGTTTTTATATCCAGAACCACTACATTCAAAAGCTGTCAATGAGAAACTTGTGGCTGAGGCACTCAAGGATAACACAATGAGATAAATACCGAATCAGGATAAATATTTTTCTGACTTGTCGAACATTCAGCACTTTTATAATGTTCTCTTCCCAACAACTATCACAAGAGGAGCAGCTTTTACTTGCTTTGGGAACCGTGTTACTGATCTAGCATCTCTAACACATGTAAGTAATTCAGGAAAGGGAACAGTGTTTTCCTAAGTACATTATTAACCAAACCCGTAATATTTGAGGAAGCACCCTAGGACTTCTTATATAACGTGTGTTTAAGTTTCTGTGCCGGTTTTCGTCGTGCTAGATGTCTCCCATTATTATTAAAGATTGACGTATGTTAGAAATAATTATAATGAAGATGCATTTATGTTTCGAATTTAAAAGTGGAGCGCAGCGGATGGGAGTGTCTCATGTACACGGACTGTAGAATATGTGGTCGGCTACCGTACGTCTATCCACCTACTGCCCAGCATCAAGTTGGGCTCTCAGCCGTAAAAATTACATCTACATCTGCATCAGCAATCCGCAAGTCCCCTGACGGTGTGTGGCGAAGGGCACTTTTGGTGCCACTAACAGAGCTCCACCCCTGTTCCATTCACGGCTGGCACGTGGGTAGAATTATTCTCGGTTAGCCTCTGTGTTAGCTCTAATTACTAAAATCATAGTAAAATGAAGGTGGCCTGTGAACTGTGTTTAATCTGCCGTTAGTTGATAAAGTGTCGTTCTTTTCTAGTTGATATTTGATTTAATTTTGTGTATTTTTCATTATTAAAATGTGTAAAATTGCAACAAAAAAATGAGGATTTATAGTCTCCATCCTGAAACTTATAGCATGCGTATAATGACCAGTGACTTTCTGACATGTCAATACGAAATCGCAATCTGAAGTAATTTCAGTTGATTAAATGGATCTGCAGTCGAGTAGTGATGAATCCGTTACCGACTGACATGCAACTGCGCGGCTTATTTCCGAATAGAAAAATGATTTGAGGGGTTTAAGTATGCGACAGAGTATTTGTGTTTCTCCTAGATTCTATGTACTTCTCCATTGGTGTATCACCTCCACTACCAGTACCCGGTTTCAATTTAAACATTTTATTCCTGTTGATGAAATCGTTTCGCGTTATCAGTCGACTCGTGGCGTCATGTTGTTACAACTTTTCAACGAGATTCCTACTCGTCATCTTCGTCATCAGCTGACGGGTAGGAAACTCGTCGATATGTTGAGAGCACAAGACGTCACAACTTTAATGATAACCGAGAGGATTTCATCCATGAAATTAGCTGTGAAGGCCTCCACTCGCATTTTATTTCTGGTCTATGGACGTAAGTACAGCCCTAATTAATAGGTTCAGGATAATGTCTAATAGTTTCTGAAACTCGGGATTACTTAATGGCATCAATAACAGATAAGATAATTTCTATCGAACTATGACTGCCATGGTTTAGGGAGCATAGTCAGTATCTTTCAAAACTAACAGCGAACCCTGGATGATCTGTAAATTTACTTCTGTTTCCACTGACAGCAACGTGAGTAACTTTAGTTTGAATTATCACTACACAACTGCTGACTCTTTGACGTAACCTTTAGAATGATGTCGGGAGTAAGATAACAGATGTGTGATTGTTGCATTCATAAAGGGTGCGAATCAAATTTAACCGTCGCGCATGATTCGATAACTGAAGCACAAAAACAGTAACTGGTCGAATTTCATCCACGAAATGTTTACTGTATCGTAGTATTATGTATTTATATTTGTAGTCAGAGTATCCGATATCAAAACTGATAAAAAGTGGGTCACTGAGATTGAATCTACTTACTGAAAGTGCAGTAATGAATTAATTGCTCACAAAGGAGAAACTGATGAAGTTTTAAAGATAGGAAATCTTTTCAATTGCTCCCCACATGTATAGAATGAATTTCTCTGCGACATGCACTTGTAATTTATTAAGGAAATTGAGCATTCTCTCATATGACGAGTGGAAGATGTCACTGATGAGTCGTAATACTGCCTGAAGTGTATTACTGTTTAATAAATGTGGCTCAATTAAGACGTGTTTGTTTCTTTGCATGTAGAGCTGGCTTTACCCCCTTAACCGTAATGCAACGTGTTAAACTTCCCATAAGTAATTCCGAAATAACCTAAATTAAATAGTGCACAAGGCATACATTCTGACAAAAATTAATGGTAAAGATATTGTGAATTACCACCTAGTTGACGAGTTATTAAGAATTCAATGAAATATACACCTGTAGAGCCAAAAAACGGACGTGGTGCGTTACTTAAAGTAACAACTGTACGTACCTCGCTCGTATCACTTTCACTGGCGAAGACAGGGTCTCGATATTTGAATAACTGTTACTCTGAATCCAAACTCCCTAACCCCTTGAAAGTAACTCAGATAATATTAACAATTAGCTGTATCGCTTACCTGCGATATTAAGATGCTCTCAAAATTTATCTGATGATGATGAAACTCTAAAGTTAATCTGGAGATATTTCCAACGATAGTTTCGCAAGTTAAATTTAAAAAATATACTCTGTATGTGGTTACACTTGTGAGTTATTCATTCACGGAACCTTTTACCACGAACATCTCATTCCGTAAACAATAATGACGGCTGTTTCCACACATCATGGGGAAGGGTCTATGTTTTCCACTAAAATCATCGTTCCCAGCAGGAGGAAATTAGCTGCTTAACATGGGGTATAGACGACGTTTACAGCTTCTTTTATGCTACTGGTAGCCATGACGATTTTAAACAGATTCTACGAACCTTTGAGGTACGTAAAGACTAACCATGATCTATCTCTTCATCCCCTTGTGACACCGAATTGTATCGGATTAGTTACTGATCTGCAGTTTGAAACTGATGGTTGTGTGTGTTCTTCGACAAATTCCAGTAGAGAGAAGAATTTTAGTTTGTTTCTCTAACTATGACATTCAATCAACATCTCTACCATCTGTAGCTAATTCAGAGTTAGAAAGAATTTGATGGTACCACATTTTCCTAATTATGTAGTTAATCAGCGCCTTATTATTTAAAAACTCAGCCTGGAACTTGTGAACTAACGCATGTTTAGGTTCTTACGTAATTGCATTTTAATTCACGGTCGTTCGACACCATTAATGCTTCCTATTATTAACAACAGTTAACGTTAAGTTAGTAACTAATATCTTGAAGAAATTTTTATATTTCCAAGTATAAAAGTACACCAGAGCGGGTGAGAGTGTTGATGTGAGTGGACTGTACATGTGTTCACGTACGTCCATCCACCTGCTGCCCGTGAATTGGAGCACTAAATTCGATTCTCTTGTGTAAAAAAAAAAAAAAAAAAAAAAAAAACTGGTGGCAGTTACTGTATTTATGGTAACATGAAGATGATCATCGTTTACATCCTTTGAATTATGTACATGAAACATAATTTTTGTTAGTGGCTGAAGAATTTTTTTCGGTTTGTAGTTCGATACGCTTAGGTGCGTTCGATTAAAAAAAACTTCTGATTTTGGTATTCATAATGTTATTATTAGTATGCAGTATAGTACCTGGAGATATAAGAAATGTAAATATGAAATTACAATTTGGAGTAATTGTAACTGTTTAGCTAGTGCTGCAATCTATTACCGACCGACTTCTACGAAAGGAAAACTTAATTTAGATTATACGAATTTTTGAGCGTTTTAAGTTTTCCATTGAGCATTTTCTGTATCCATGAGGCTGTGCGAGAGTATGTTGTCGATTCGATTTGTCTGTTAACGTATCACTTTCTATAACGGTATGTAGTATCGGACTGGATATTTTATCTTTGGCCTGGGAACATAAAGTTCGACATTAATATTAATAAGATGAGGCCAATTGTAAAGGTTTTTGAAAATCAAGTTTCTGTAACGGCGTCGATAATAGATAAGATCATCTTCAGTGAAATATGACTGACACGGTTTCTTTCAGACTGTACAGCGAACATTGCATGATATTTTATAGCTATGAAATTAATTGTTGTTGCAATTATCACCACGTACCTACTGACAATAGCAGTAGCCGCAGGAGAGAGGTGTGACGTAAAGAAGCAGATTTGTGGTTGTTCCCTTTATACAATATGTTAAGCCGGTTTAACTACAATGCACGATCCGATAACAGACATGAAAACACCGAAGCTGTCCAAACTCCAGTAATTAGACCATCCGATATCAAATCTGATAAAAAGTGTATCACTGACAGTAAATCTACGTATTCTAAGGCTATTAATAAAGTAATGCTTCACAACGAATAAATTTGTGAAGCTTTATAGACAAGGAAACTTTTTGAACGGTGCCTCACATACATATAATGAAACTCACAGGAACTTGTCTGTTGAAGACATATTGTCTTCTCTCTTATTATGAGTGAAAAATATCATTGATGAGTATTTATAGCACCTTAAATTCCTTGCTGTTCAGCAAATATGGAACAGAAACTGCGGCATTTCTCTGCTTTCGTCGGCAGTTGGCTTGATCCACAATGTGAAATCAGTGGCATGATCAAAAGATCAGAAAACGTTCAAGAAATTGAAAGATACCTTAATCATAATGCTATGTTAAGCTTCAAGTATGTTAAACAGTTTGTTAGTTACACGTGGCACAGATCATTTTGCGCTATAGATCGTAATGATGTGGAATGACCCATTTTACATTCACATCGCAAATTGACTTGTATATACCTTTATATTCCGAAACGATTTTTTTCTTTTTAGAAAAAGAAAAGAAGGTATACAGATGTGAGTTAGTAATTCCTGCCCACTACCTTTTACACGTTACAGCAATAGAAATTCTTCTACGGAATAGAAGGAATTGTCAAGGCGAAACTTTCCCAGTCTGTTATGAAATTTTTCTTTGCAGACATTTTATACCACTACATAAGTGATCAAAAATTTTGTGTTGCAGCATTGTGCCCTCCAATTTGTGCTAAGGACAACCTTAATGTGTAGTAATGAATATCCTTTTTTCTTTTAGTACTGTAATTATGTAGCTCATTGTTGCTTTTGAACTGCAGTGGATTATTTACGACTAACTTTATGAGGAAATAAATATAGTGTGGAGCAGTAGTCAGAATGTCTACAAGGTGATTGTGGATGGTCACCACATATTATTCTAACGTCACGGTTTTGTGAAATGAAGACTTTCTTTCTTAAAGATGAGTTACCCTAGGATATTATTCCATATGACATTATTACATGGAAATATGCAAAGTACGTCAACTTACTGATTTGTCTCTCCCCAAGATTTGCAATGATTCTGAGTGCAAATGTGGCTGAACTAGGCCTAAGTTGTTTTAGGAGCTCCAGAATGTGTTTTTTCCATTTTAAATTCTCATCAATATGGATCCCTAAGAATTTTGAAGTTTCCACGCTGACACCCAAATATGCCAAGTCAAATTGTATGGGAAACATACGTTGTCACAAACACTGAGGACAAGAACAGAGTGAATTACCAACTAGTGAATGACTTGCTTAAGATTCAATTAAATATACAGCGGTGTGTCCAAATGAGACGTAGTGCGTTATTTTAGATTCAAATGGAATATCTTTCATTAGTGAACATAGGCTGTAGGTGTTTAAGTAACTATACATAGAATACACTGAGCCCTTACCCTTGAAAATAACCCAGAGAATATTAATAGGTCCATTTATCTATCGCATGTGCGATTAAGATGGCCTCACAACTTAATAAGTGGGCGGAATGCTGAAGTTACATAAAATTCGAAAGGAGACAGGTGAATAGAAAATCGTATACCGTATTTGATTATACGTTTGAGTTATCAACTCACAGAATGTTTTCGCCAGAAACCTTTCATTTAGGAAACATTAATAAGGGTTCTTTATATGCATCACGGCAAAGGAACCATGTGTTTCGACTAAAAGCATAGCTCCCAGGAGAACAAAAGGAGCTGGTGGACATGGCATATAGACGATGTGCACCACTCCTTTTGCTCCCCTGGTGGCCATAACGACCTTCAAAAGTTTCAACGATCTTTTGACGTATTTCGACACTAATCATGAACTACTTATCCACTTGTGGACAAGGTGAAAACATTGACTGTCGTTTTAGACGCTTTCATAACGTGTTGTGGACCTGCAGTCTGATATTAACGTGACAGTGTGTTTACCAGAATCTGAGAATACGAAAACTAACCTTTAGTGCAGCTTTGCTTCAGTCATCAATTTCTATGCACTAAAATAAGTTGAAATTGTAACAGAAACACAGAAATTCTGAAGAAATACAATCATAACACAAAATAAATGTCGAGGGAGACGTAAACGAAAATAGTGGTGTCTTGCAGGAAAAGGTATCATATCAAACACAAAAGAAAGTAACTGTAGATCGCAAGCAAGTTAAATATAGATTTATACTCTGTCTGAGGAACTTCTGCAAGGCATTCTAGAAAAGAGAATCTACGTTAGCTGTGAGTGATCTCAAGAGCAGACAACAAAAGAACAGATCATATTGAATCCTATTCTGGAAAATACGTGTTTCTAAAATTTCTATGAACGCAGGTAGATGTCGACTTAAGAATGTTATACAGCCAACACTTGTGACAGAGTCTGCTTCAAAACTATTTTCGTTGCCTGAGAATAGAAGTCGTCTCGTCTTGAAGCTGAGAATAATGACTACAATTAAAAATATAACTCAAAGAAGATCATTAATTTCATGTTGGATGAAGTTAGTACCACAGAAGCCAATGTTCGAGAGAAGATGGAAAGTGCAAGGGGATGCCGGCCGGAGTGGCCGAGCGGGTCTAGGTGCTACAGTCTGGAGCCACGCGACCGGGACGGTCGCAGGTTCGAATCCTGCCTCGGGCATGGATGTGTGTGATGTCCTTAGGTTAGTTAGGTTTAAATACTTCTAAGTTCTAGGGGACTGATGACCTCAGAAGTTAAGTCCCATAGTGCTCAGAGCCATTTGAACTAGTATAATGGTATTTTTTGTAAAGAAGGAGAAAACAGATGAAAAGCGGAGTGAAAAGGAGGAAACAGACAGTCCCAACTTCGTTCTTCAGTGGAGAAAGTACGTGTTCAAGCTCAAATTCGATATTTCATCTTCATGTGTGACGAAATGTCATAACAGTCTGCCGGAGCTGTAGCATAATGTTTCACTTTTATTTTTTTCATTTACCGTGACATTCAGTACATCATCGCAACACCGCAATGCTATACCGAAGGAAGTAATTACACTTGAATAATTTCTAAATTAACGTCAATGAGCTTCAGGAAATTGCTGCAGTTTTGTTGTGCATGCAAAAACACATTTAATTTTTTCTGCACCGACACTGCTTGGTACAAGAAGAGTTCTATATAGAATAGTCACAACTCCTTTGTTAATTTAAATTAATTTGTCATTTAACCTAGTTTAGCTTAATTGATTGACTTATTTTTAGTAAGTGTAACCGCCCTTTAGAGAGTGGTTATACAGAAGAGAGTATTAGATTAAGTTCTGTAATACGAAATTACCTAAGACCCAAAAAACGGTAGTAGTATTTCGAAGTAATAATTAGTTAAAATTTTACAAAGAGTAGATATTCGAAATAGCGTAACGCGAAGTAGTACAAAGGGAATCCAAGGAAGACATAACTGAGCTGCGTTTTGTTTTGAATATCATATATAAACCACTGCGCAACATTGTTAGCTCTCTTGAGTTTTTGTTTTCAGCTGTGGCGAGTGTGTTCGCAGTTCTTCCGTGGTAGTCGGAATTTTGGGATTAGAATCCTAATTAAATTGCGTTCTTAGAACTGGATTAGACATTGGAGTGGTGGAGAATAGGTTAATTTGGGACAAATTCAGAGACGGAGTCAATTAGAGGTGATTGTGTGTACGAACATTGATATTCAAGTGAATGGTGATTGTACGTGTTAAACGAAACGCTACGATCGTATACTTACGATTGTGAAGAGATTTATTGACAATAAGGGAATTTTTATGTTGAATTAGCACTTTATTCACTGTATGCGAATTATTAAAGAGTATTGGGACCGAAAATAGTTTGGACCTTATCACACTAGTATTTTTGCCGCTCGTTGTCAAGGTGATTCCGCTAATAAACGAGAAGTGAAAATGATCGACTCTCCTTTCATTGATCCCCTGGTACCAACTCTCATTAATTTAAGAACTTAATTGTGTCAATAAAACAGAAATATACGAGACATTCCCAGTGTTTACTAAATTCCGTAATCAGCTAGTACAGAGACAGTAATATCTGCGAACGTACAAGGGTTATTGAATGAAGCTGATAAACCTTTTTACAAACAGATTTAATGGGATTCAATGAACTCATACAGACTGCTAAAGTAACTAAATCAAATTACTGAGGGAAAGAAATTATTAAAAATTGAGTGGAACTCAATTGATATCTTACTCCAGAGTGATAAAAAAACTGTTTTTGGATTCTTCGTGGTTGAAAGTGTATGAAAAATCTCTGGAAAAAACGCGATCAATTTTCAACTGCTAATTCACACACGAGATTCCCATCGTGATTAAGAGATATTTTATGCCCGAACCACGCGGCAGGGAATGGTTCTTAACTAGCCGGGGCAATATATACACAAACTTTTAAGGTCAGCTCCAATGCCAGGGGGGAAACGGCGAAGCGATATCTGTGCAATCGCGACGACGGTAATTGTCGGCCATATAAGGAAGTCACGAACCAAACGACTGAATGCAGACCATAAGTCTTGAAATCGACTATATTCCCACAATTCATAACTTACTTATTTTTCGTTTTACCTCATGGTTCATATGAAACAACAGTTATGGCATTATTGAGGATGGTTAACAATTGCAGTCTTACAAGGGGAAGGCCTGTTTAAGAAATTTAGCCTTCATGTCGCTCAATCGACTCAAAATTGTCAGGATCAATAGATAATTAAAAACCGGGCATTTTTCATCATCATACATGGGGTCCGCAAAAGCATGGTTTCCTAGAATTCGAGGAAAGAACGTTTTTGGCTGCTGGTTATGTATCCACAAAGCAAACGCTGTGCAGCAAAAGCACCGCTGGAGCACTGACCAACGCATAGGGCTGGCGAACAAAGAACCTGTGTTGGGATCCCAAATTTATTTCTTTACTTGTGTATTTTCTCCATTTCGAAATTGGTAGGAACAGGACTGTAAGTAAGTTAAATAAATCAATAACAAATAATAACAAGGTAGATAAATTTCTCGAATGACTTGGATTAATAAAGAATTAAATTTTTAGCCTCATTGTATGAACAGTTATGAGTAACAGTGATGCAAAGACGATCATTCACCACATTTTATCGCATGAGGGGAAAAAACGAACCCTTGTGAGCCGTGTTGCAGCTCGCATTAGTGCTGTTGCTAGGTTGTCATCATGTAATAGGGATAGTGGCGTCTCATTTCCTTCTCGAGTTTACGGGCGCCACTGTGTTTGCTAACGTTGTCTGTCCACGAGTGGCAGCAGCGGCGGTTATCGATATCTAGCACTGTGGTACTATCTTTGGAGAGATATCAAGTGTTTTCTGGGTTGGAGAGTGTTGCGGGAGTTCGGCTGATACCGAGCAGCAGTGAGGTCCGGCAGCGCGAGGACATACCGGGACCGCTGGCGGCACACAGACACTACCGGGGCGAGAGACTGTAGTTGCAAGGGCCGCAGCCTCGTTGTCCACTGGACCCTGGACGTTTCAGTTGAGTGAACATTAACCCAGTTCTGAAACCTCCACTATTTTGAGATCACATCAGTTGTTCAAGCGTTGCTGCTCGCAGGGTCGCTGAGACGAAGAGCAACGAGTGAGTGTTTGCAGCCGGTGAAATTAATTAACCATCCTCCACATCTTATTATTAATCATTGAATTCCTTGTGTTATTCAAATGGTTCAAATGACTCTAAGCACTATGGGACTTAACACCTGAGGTCATCAGTCCCATAGACTTAGAACTACTTAAACCTAACTAACCTAAGGACATCACACACATTCATACCTGAGGCAGGATTCGAACCTGCGAGCGTAGCAGCCTCGTGGTTCCGGACTGAAGCACCTAGAACCGCTCGGCCACCACGGCCGGCCCTTGTGTTATTATTGGTGAAGTTCAACCAGCGGTATTTTTCTGCCTAGTGGCCTCTAACGCCCCAGTTAGCTGCCCTGAAGGTTAGCGTATTTTTGCGGCAGTGTACCTTTCCTCGCCTTGCCGCTGCTGTCCGGCAGGGCGTGTAATTCGACAGCCTCCTTGATTGTGGTTCAGATATTTTGTTTCTTTTGGTCGTTGAGGTTCTTTCTGCTTATGAATGTTCAAAACACCGGATTCTGAAGACGCAGTGCTGTCCGCCAGTTGAGCCTTGTCTGGGTTATTGCATTGTTGCATTGGTTATCAGACGTTAGGTAGATTTTGCAAGAGTGGTGGCCTTCGTTTAAACTGTCACTAGCTTGAGATGCCATTCGGTTAAATGACTAAAACGCTTGGCTACCTGTCTCATCGTTTACGAAGTTGAGTGACTTTCCCAGGTCGATCCTGAGAGCGCTGCCTGAGGCCCACTTCTCTCTTGATTTGGTCAGATTGTGATGATTTTTTTTTTTAAATTTAGTTTTGAATTATTACTGTTTGGGCCTTCACCCGACAAAAAGTTTGAATTTCTTGTTAATAAGGC
Source organism: Schistocerca serialis cubense (assembly GCF_023864345.2). Taxonomy (NCBI): domain Eukaryota; kingdom Metazoa; phylum Arthropoda; class Insecta; order Orthoptera; family Acrididae; genus Schistocerca; species Schistocerca serialis. Next base: position 692,994,893 of record NC_064640.1, on the reverse strand, counting down.
CTTCTGCCGTGAGTGTAACATGTCTTAAGAAATTTTAATTAGACAAAATATCCTGACATTGAAATGTTGATGATTGTTCTTTAACTATCTCTCGAAGAAGTTTAATTGCTTCTCAAAATTTTGCTATCCAGTCCTTCAGCCATCAAATTGTTTTTTGAGTTATTACTGTTGGGGACTTCAGCTGACAAATAATCTGAATTTCTTGTCAGTAAGGCCTTCAGCTATGAATGCAATTGGTCTTTAGAAATTTTAATTAGATATTGTCTCTTAATAATGAAATTTTGATGATTGTCATTTTAAAAATATTTTAGTTTCTCTTGGAGCAATTTAACCGTTTCTTAAGAATTTGCTATCCAGGCCTTCAGCTGTGAAACTGTCTCTTGAGTTATTACTATTGGGGCCTTCAGCCAACAAATAATTTGAATTTCTTGCCAATAAGGCCTTCAGCCGTGAATGCGATTGTTCTTAAGAATTATATTAGATATTGTCTCTTAATAGTGAAATTTTGATGATTGTCTTTTTTTAAAAAAATATTTTAGTATATCTTGGAGAAGTTTAACTGGTTCTTAAGAATTTGCTATCTAGACCTTCAGCCGTCAAATTGTTTTTTGAGTTATTACTATTGGGGCCTTCAGTTGACAAAGAATTTGAATTTCCGGTCAATAAGGCCTTCAGCCGCAAGTGCAACTTGCTTAAGAATTTCTTAAATTAGACGGTGTGTCTTAACAGCAAAATTTGATAATTGTTCCTTATTGTCAACTTTATTTGCAATTGTTTCCAAATAAAGTGTACGTGATTTAAAAAAGAAAACTGAGCAACCAACGGTAATTGATTACAGCCACGTCCACATTGATTCTTGCCTTCCCTAAGTACCAGGTTTCAGCTTCTCTGGGTTGGTAGTATACATAAAACACGCAATATTGCATCACAACATCTGAAAACTTGTTTCCTGAAGCTCTCCTGTGCTTATACGGAACGAATGATTAACATGTTTACATCACTTGTTCCAAATTCAGTAAATTGACAAACTAAACTTCCAAAACGTATCTAGAGAACGTTTTGAAACCGTATGTTTCTAATAACAAGTTCTGTTTGCCTCTGGAATCCTGGGATGGACAAACCAATACCGTAATGTTTGATTGCATGTTTATAGATGATGACGGTCAACTAACTTGCACAGCACGATTAATACCGGCAAACTGCACGCATGTGTGCTAGCTATGTGATTTTTATTTTTATCGTCAAGTTAAAAACTTTATTTCGAGGCTGCTAAATTGTAATTTTTAATTCTTTACTAATCCAAGTCATTTGAGAAATTTATTTGTCAACCTTACTACCAACCTCGAAATAAAAAAAAATTGAAAATTGTATGCTCTTGGGAGTCGAACATAATTTCTCTGCTCACCAGTCAGATACTATGGTGGCGTTCACAACGTTTTGTTTTATGGCTACATAACCAGAAGGCAAAAACGTTTCTTTCCTCAATTTCTAAGAAAATACTGGTTTGTAGATTCTGTATATGATGACGAAAAGCAATCAGATTTGAACTACTTATCATTCCCGTCAGTTCTGAGTCGATTGCGCCTCATGAACTTTAGACGCGGCTTTCTCAAAAACGGGGCGGTAGTGGGAGTGTTGAAACTAGATATCTTACAGACTTTAATTTCAGGTTGTTCACAAGCGACCTGCCAAATAGAAGCCGAATCGGTTGGCCGTGTCTGAGACCTTCCCCTTGTTCGTGTATCCATATTATGATCATGTACAACACACAGTAAAACGCTAACAAGGTCTAGTCATACTATGAAAGAATGCTATTCGTCAAGTGTAGCTGCCACCTATACTCCACTGCTTCACTGTAACATGTAAAACAGGTAACATCTGTGAGACAGAAATACATTAAAAGCGAGCACGCAGAGGCTGCCTATGTCGGCGTGGATCTGAGATCGGTATCTTGTGATTGGAATACACTCAAAACCCTGAAGGAAAATTTTATCCATAGATTGGTTTACATTCTATTTATTTAGCCGATTTATAAATAAATAAGTAAATAAATGCGTTCTGTCTAACGTACGTAGGGGACGGCCCTTCGACATGATATGCTACGTACTGCAAGGGGATCAAAATTGTCGTAAGAACTATGTTACAGGAACTCTTTCAAAATATTTAACGTCAACGAATTAATTTCCCCATTGAGGAAAGTCGTCTGTAATGTAAAGTCATACACTACCTTGTTTCCTTTCCTCTGCTACTCATTTGTGTAAAAAGTACATTCGCAGCAATTTTGCTGTCGATATGAACTACAAGTTACCCAAGAATTTATGATCTCAGACATTTTTAGGTTGGATTTAAATGTTTCAAACACACTTGTGTGGAGCCCGGTCCTCGCACTACGCTGCGCTACGTCCTCTTGTCATGGCTGCGTCAACTTCTTCGCCAATATCCACGCTAGGAAGGAAGGGCTGAACAAACCTCTGTTATAAGCAGTTTGTCGTGTTGCAAAGATGAGATGATTTAACATTTTAAAAAATACTTTCAGTGCGCCTTAGCAGCTGCAATTGTGATGGTGCATTTCTTCCCATATATTCATCCTGCGTGAAATTTTTCGGGGTAGGTTCCATATGTCGGACTGGAACATTCCCTTGTGAGTTGTGTTAGAACCACTATTAGGAAACGCAGAGCAATATCAGGGAAGGCAAAAATTCAAATTACTGATTTCACACTGCTCTATATCTACGTGGAAACTCTGAAATTAACACTGTTTGGAAGAGGGTTCATCGAATCGCTATCAAGTCACTGCCCTACCATTTCACTCTCGAATGGCTTGTGGGAAAAACGAATACTTAAATCTTCCTGTGCCAGCTCTAATTTCTCTTATCTTATTGCGATGTACATTTCATCCCCATGTAGATGACTAGTTTTTAGATTTGTATATGATGAAGAAAAACGTTCAGATTTGAACGACTTATCAATCCCGTCAGTTCTGAGTCGATTGCGCCTCGTGGGCTTTAGACGTGGCTTTCTCAAAAACGGGGGCGGAAGCGGGGGTGTTGAGCCTTGATACCTTAGAGACTTTAATTTCAGGTTGCTCACAAGCGACCTGCCAAATAGAAGCCAAATTGGTTGACGGTGTCTGAGACCCTCCCCTGTTAGTGTATCCATATTATGATTATGTCCAACGGTCAGTAAACCGCTAACAAAGTTTAGTCGTATTATGAAGGACTGCTATTCGTCAAATGTAGCGGCCACCTACACGCCACTGCTTCACTGTAACATGTAAAACAGGTAACATCTGTAAGAAAGAAATACATTAAAAGCGAGCACGCAGAGGCTGCCTATGTCGGCGTGGCTCTGAGATCGGTATCTTGCGAATGGAATACACTCAAAACCGTGAAGGAAAATTTTATCCATAGATTGTTTTAAATTCTATTTATTTAGCCTATTTATAAATAAACAAGTAAATAAATGCGTTCTGTCTAAGGTATGCAGGGAACAACCCATTGACTACGTACTGCAAGGGGATCAAGGAGACCTGAATGTCAGTAAATAGAGAATGACGGAAAACTACAGAGTGTAAACAAAGAACCGTTTCACTGTTAGAAAAATATACATTATTCCAAAATTTTCGCAAGAACTATGTTACAGGAACTCTTTTAAAATATTTAATATCAAGGTATTGAATTCCCGATTGATGGAAATCGTCTGTAATGTAAAGTCAACACTGCCTTGATCCATTTCCTCTGCTAGTCACTTGTGTAAAAAGTACATCCGCAACAGTTTTGCTGTCGATATGAACTACAAGTTACTCCAGAAATTAATGATCTGAGACATTTTAGGTTGGGTTTAAGTGTTTAAAACACACTTGTGTGGACCCTGGACCTCCCACTACGGTGCGCTACGTCCTCTTGTCATGGCTGCGTCAACTTCTTCGCCGATATCCACGCTAGGAAGAAAGGGCTGAACAATCGTCAGTTATAAGCAGTTTGTCGAGCTGCAAACATGAGTTAATTTAACATCTAAAAAAACTTTCAGTGCGCCTTAGCAACTGCAATTGTGATAGTGCATTTCTTCCTGTATATCCTGCGTGAAAATTTTCAGGTTAGGTTTCCATATGTCGGACTGGACCATTCCCTTGTGAGTTGTGTTTGACCACTATTAGGAAACGCAGAGCAATATGATGGAAGGCAAAAATTCAAATTACTGATTTTACACAGCTCTATATCTACATGGAAACTCTGAATTTAACACTGTTTGGAAGAGGCTTCATCGAATCGCTTTCATGTCATTGCCGTATCATTTCACTCTCGAATGGCTTGTGGAAAAACGAATACTTAAATCTTCCTGTGCCAGCTCTAATTTCTCTTATCTTATTGCGATGTACATTTCATCCCTATGTAGATGACTGTAAACGAAATATTTTCGCATTCGGAGGAAAATGGAAGTGAGTGTTTGGCGTCATTGGACGGGAGGCCCCTTGCGCGGCAGGTCCGGCCGCCTTGGTGCAGGTCTTATTACATTCGACGCCACATTGGGTGACATGCGCGCCGGATGGGGATGAAATGATGATGAAGACAGCACAACACTCAGTCCCTGAGCGGAGTAAATCCCCATCGCAGCCCGGAATCTAACCCAGGCACGTATGAGAGCAATCCGTCATGCTGACCACTTAGCTACCGGGGTGGACTGCATTCGGAGGAGAAAGTTCGTGATGGAAATTTCGCGGGAAGATGTCGCCGCAATGAAAAACTCCTCTGGTTCGATGTGTGCTACCATAATTCACGTACCATATCTCTGACTATTTCTCACCTTTTACACAATGATACAAAACTAGCCACAGTTATTACAACGTTTACTATGTCCTCCGTCAATCCTATGTGGTAAGGATTCCAAACAGCGTAGCAATACTCCAGAAAATAACGCAAAAGCATAATGTAAGCAGTTACTTAAGTATATTTGTTGCATCTTCTAAGTGTTCCAATTTAAGTTGTTCGTAAGTCTGTTGCTATCTGTGGCTTGAAATATGTGGGCAGCCCATAGTGGCTTGTCTTCCACGGATTACTTTTTAAAAATTTTGTGACTAAACCCTTACCACTTGACATTTATTTTATACGTGATGTGTAAGTCAGTCAGTACTTACACTTTTATAAAAAATATTTCCCATAATCTTTGTACTTATGTTATAGGCCAATTTGAATATTTAATTTTCTGATGAAGGCGTTCATAGAAGTATCGAAACCGAGTCAAAAGACTTTAATTTGTTCATAATTGTATTTGCTAAGTATTTAGCTGAATTTATAACATTTAAATTATTCTGAAATAATCACGTAACCGAAACTTAACGGATTTCTTTTAATATTCATGTGGATATCCTAACACTTTTTATTGTTTAGAGTCAATTGCTCCTTTCTGCACCCCATGATTATCGTCTCTAAATGATTTTACAATTGGTTTTGATTTCCTGGTGACTGTGGTGGACAGTAAAGGACAACATCATCTGAAAACAATCTAAGAAAGCGACTCTGGTTGTCCCCTACATCATTTATATAGATTAAGAAGATCAGAGGCCTATAACTAACATCAGATATTTAATGACAAGAATATAAATAGAGTCTGCTATATCCTCTAAGAAAGGTACAATGTATGCAGTTTGAATAGCAGACATACATTTGCAGCATTTCCGATGACATAATAAGCGCTTTTCCAGAATAATTATATTTCTTTGATAGTAAACGTGCATTGAGTCTTAAGACAAGCAAAGATTATTTGAGGTGCGCTAACTCTGATAGCCCTTCAGCGCTCTCAGCCGAACAGCGCTTTTATTGTGCTCCTACTAATACTTGGTTTCATCTGTAATGTGACCACCACTGGCGTGAGTAACAATCACAGACAATTTCGTAGGCAAGGAATTTCCTAAATCATAATGTACGAATGGTAAATAGCTTCTCTTATACCTGAGGCTGCCGTATCACGGCATAAATGGACGCGAAATGTATATACACATTAACTTTATACTGTGGAGTACTAAAGAAATAAATGTTGTGGACAGGCAATTACAGGTTGTGTAATGTAATGCTACAGAACCAGACTGGACATGACACTTTCCTTTTCGTACCGTTTGTAAAAATGTAGCTCTATCAATTTTCGCCATTTAACACAGTTGCTAATTCAGCTTTAGTTGTGAATTTTATGTCAGTTCCCTTGAAGGAATTGTTAATGCGACCATAGGTATGAATTTGTGACTATAGAACGCAGGAGTTCCGTTTGTAGTATTTTTTAACAACCGATCAACAACTGGTAAGAAAATATTGTAATTTGTTCGTGGTACAGGCTATTTAAATCACAAGAAATCCTACCATTTTAATTTTTGTAATAACAAAAAGTGGTTAACAGCGGAAGGAAGCAGCTGACTAACATGGTATTTAGACAGTGTTGTCCGCTACTTCTTTTCAGCTGTTGTCCATAAAATGCAAATTCAGATCAGTAGCTTACACCAGGGAAAACGATGGACCATTGATTCATCATGGTCGGATAGAACTGCAGTAAATTATTGCTTGGCGCTTTTATTTATACCATATAGCCCAAGGTTTAATTTCGCTTGGATTTTCTGTAATTTTTGCTGCGTAGTTAAATATGTGGAGACGCTAATTTCCAGCTTTATGTAATTTATCTTGTTCATATACACCAGCGCTGTATTAGTGATTAATGGATGAAAAGTAAACGCTGAACAACAGTTTTTCACAGAATAATCTAGAATATTAGGAAAGTTAGGTCTGAATGTGACTCGTCTTTTTATCTTAAGTCTAAACAACAGTTCACAAGTATTTACTCTTCATGTCGTATGGATGAATAATACGAAAAAGACGAAGAATAAGTATACGATTACGTAGCCTGCAGAAGCTGTTGGTGACTTCGAATATTTCATCTAGTAACAGGACGCCAGATAGGTGGTGAGAGGATTCTGGTGTTGGGGATATTTACATCGGATGAAACAGGACTGTTGATTATCTCACATCTGCTCTCACGATTGAATAATAAATGAATATAGTGTCCGATCAAATGTACACGTTTTTTGCACCTTCTGCACACCCCAAGTGACTTGTACGCTTTTCTAAACAATGCAACACCAATACCTCCTCAATTGTGTAAAAAAGGTTTGAGGAAATCTGCTTGGACCTAATGGTGGTTGTGTGCCTGGCCGCTCCCGCCTCTACCACTTACCTCAGACTAATTCACGTTAGGTAAATTGAGCACATCCAGGATGCCATAGAATGAGATTAGCTTCCCCAGGGCCCAACTCCGATTGATGGAAGTCGTCTCTAATGTAAAGTCAACACTGCCTTGTTTCATTTAATGTTCTAGTCACCTGTATAGAAAGTACATCCGCAACAATTTTGCTGTCGATATGAACTGCAAGTTACTCAAGAAATTAATGACCTGAGTCATTTTTAGGTTTGGTTTAATTGTTCTAAACACATTTGTGTGGACCCTGGACGTCCCACTACGGTGCGCTACGTCTTCTTGTCATGGGTGCGTCAACATCTTCGCCAATATCCACGCTAGGAAGAAAGGGCTGAACAAACCTCAGTTATAAGCAGTTTGTCGAGCTTCAAAGATGAGTTAATTTAACATCTAAAGAAAACTTTCAGTGCGCCTTAGCAGCTGCAATTGTGATAGTGCATTTCTTCCTGTATATCCTGCTTGGAAATTTTCAGGGTAGGGTTCCATATGTCGGACTGGATCATTTCCTTGTGAGTTGTGTTTGACCACTATTAGGAAATGCTGAGCAATATGAGGGAAGGCAAAAATTCAAATTACTGATTTTACACAGCTCTATATCTACATGGAAATTCTGAAATTAATACTGTTTGGAAGAGGCTTCATCGAATCGCTTTCATGTCATTGCCGTATCATTTCACTCTCGAATGGCTTATGGGAAAAAGGAATGCTTAAATCTTCCAGTGCCAGCTCTAATTTCTCTTATCTTATTGCGATGTACATTTCATCTCTATGTAGATGAGTGTAAACGAAATATTTTCGCATTCGGAGGAAAATGGAAATGAGCGTTTGGTGTCATTGGACGGGAGGCCCCTTGCGTAGCAGGTCCGACCGCCTTGGTGCAGGTCTTATTACACTTGACGCCACATTGCGCGACATGCGCGCTGGATGGGGATGAAATTATGATGAAGACAGCACAACACCCAATCTCCGAGCGGAGAAAATCCCCGACGCAGCTGGGAATCGAACCTGGGCGCGTATGACGGCAATCCGACACGCTGACCACTTAGCTATCGGGGCGGACTGCATTCAGAGGAGAAAGTTCGTGATGGAAATTTCGCGGAAAGATGTCGCCGCAATGAAGAACTCCTCTGCTTCGATGTGTGCTACCCCAATTCACATACCATATCGCTGAAAATTTCTCAGCTTACACGCGATGATACAAAACTAGCTACCTTTATTACAAATTTTTCTATGTCTTCCGTCAATCCTACGTGGTAAGGATTCCAAACAGCGTAGCAATGCTCCAGAAAAGGACACAAAAGCATAATGTAAGAAGTTGCTTAAGTACATTTGTTGCATCTTCCAAGTGTTTTGCCAGTAAAACGCGGTCCTTGAATAGCCTTCCTCACTGTATTTCCTATGTGGTGGTACCAATTTAAGTTGTTCGTAAGTCTGTTGCTATCTGTGGCTTGAAATATGTGAGCAGCCAATAGTGGCTTGCCTTCCACGGATTATTTTTTTAAAATTTTGTGACTAAAGCCTTACCACATGATATTTATATTGTACGTGTCGTTTAAATACTGTTTCTTTCTTGTGCTGTTAGTCAGTACTTACACTTTCATTAAAATTTTTCCCATAATCTTTATTCTTACGTTATAGGCCAATTTGAATATTCAATTTTCTGATGAAAGCACTCATAGAAGTATCGGAACCGTGTCATAAGACTTTAATTTGTTCATAATTGTATTGCTAGGTATTTAGCTGAATTTATGACATTTAAATTATTGTGAAATAATCCCGTAACCAATAGTTAACGGATTCTTTTCAGTATTCATGTGGATAACCTAATACTTTTCATTGTTTAGAGTCAATTGCTGCTTTTCGCACCCCATGATTATCGTCTCTAAATCATTTTACAATTGGTTTTGATTTCCTGATGACTGTGGTGGACGGTAAAGGACAACATTATCTGCAAACAATCTAAGAAAGCGTCTCAGATATTCTCCTACATCATTTATATAGATTAAGAAGAGCAGAGGCCTATAACTCAAATCAGTTATTTAATGACAAGTATAAAAATAGCTTCTGCTATTTCTTCTAACAAAGGTACAATGTATACAGTTTGAATAACGGACATACATTTCCAACATTTCCGATGACATAATAAGTTCATTGTCAGAATAATTATATTTCTTTGATAGGAAACGTGCAATGGGTCTTAAGACAAGCGAAAAAATGGTTCAAATGGCTCTGAGCACTATGGGACTTAACACAGATGGTAATCAGTCCCCTAGAACTTAGTACTACTTAAACCTAACTAACCTAAGGACAGCACACAACACCCAGTCATCACGAGGCAGAGAAATAAGACAAGCGAAAGATTATTTGAGGTGTGCTAATTTTGATAGCCGTTCAGCGCTCTGAGTCGAACAGCACTTCTTTTTGTCCTTCTGCTAATACTTGGTTTCATCTGTAATGTGACCACCACTGGCATGAGCAACAATCACAGACAATTTCGCAGTCAAGGGATTTCCTAAATCATAATGTACGAATTATAAATAACTTCTCTTACACCTGAGGCTGCCGTATCACAGCACAAATGCAATTTATACTAAGGAGCACTAAAGAAATAAATGTTGTGGACAGGCAATTACAGGTTGTGTAATGTACTGCTGAGCCGGAGATACCGTTACAGATCGACACGGGACATGACACTTTCGTTTTCGTAATGTTTGTAAACATCTCGCTCTATCAGTTTTTCGCTGTTTAACACAGTTGCTATTTGAGATTTAGCTGTCAAATTTATGTCAGTTCCTTTCAAGGAATTGTTAATGCGACCATACGTATGAATTTGTGAAAGTAGAACGCAGGCGTTGCGTTTGTATTATTTTTTAACAATCGATCAACAACTGGTAAGAAAATATAGTAATTTGTTCGTAGTACAGGCTATTTAAATCACAAGACATCCCACCGTTTTACTTTTTGTAATAACAAAAAGTGGTTAACAGCTGAAGGTAGCAGCTGACTAACATGGTATTTAGACAGTGTTGTCAGCTACTTCTTTTCAGCTGTTGCCCATAGAATGCAAATTCAGATCAGTAGCTTACACCAGGGAAAACGATGGACCATTGATTCATCATGGTCGGATAGAACTGCAATAAATTATTGTTTGGCGCTTTTATTTATACCAATAGCCCAAGGTTTAATTTCGCTTGGATTATCCGTAATTTTTTTTGCATAGGTAAATACGTGGAGACGCTAATTTCCAGCTTCATGTAATTTATCTTGTTCATATACGCCAGCGCTGTATTAGTGATTAATCGATGAATAGAAAACGCCTGCCAACAGTTTTTCACGGGATAATCTAGAATTTTAGGGAAGGTAGGTCTGAATTTGACTCGTTTCTTTATCTTAAGTCTAAGCAACAGTTCCCAAGTATTTACTCTTCATGTCGAATTGAAGAATAATAGGAAAAAGACGAAGAAGAAGTATACGATTACGTAGCCTGCAAAAGCTGTTGGTGACTTCGAATATTTCATCTACTAACAGGACGCCAGATAGGTGGTGAGAGTATTGTGGTCTTGGGGATATTTACGTCGGATGAAGCAGGACCGTTGATTATCTCACATCTGCACTCACCATTGAATAACAAATGAAGGTAGTGCCCAATCAAATGTACACGTTTTTTACACCTTCGTCACACCCCAAGTGACTTGTACGCTTATCTAAACAATGAAAAACCAATACCTCCTCAATTGTGTCAAAATGGATTGAGGAAATCTGCTTGGACCCAATGGTGGTTGTGTGCCTTGCCGCTCCCTCCTCTATCACGTACCTCAGACTACTTCAAGTTAGGTAAAGTGAGCACATCTAGGATGCCATAGAATAAGATTAGCTTCCCCAGGGCCCAATGCCGATTACTGCCTGTGGATTTTGGGCGACGGTTGAGCAGTCATCACTCATTGTGGTCCATAGGTGTGGAACTACCCTTATAAAACAAAAGCAGCTGGATAACCAGAAATTTTAAGTGGAATAGTTAGAGATGGAAGAGAGAGAAAACTTATGAGCTTCTGTTAATAACATGACGTCTATTTCGGAAGCCGTCATCTTGGGTGCAGATCCCAATATTCAACTAGTAATAGGGTCATGTGAGACATGTAACAGGTAGGCGACTACACTAGAAGAATAAAGGTGTCTTCGATATGAGCAATTCATTCTAGAGTTATGACTGATGTTTCTTTCTTACAGGCTAAGTGATAGCTGATGGTGTTAACACATGAAGGGCGTACCGAGATCGTCCAGATATTAGGAGAGAGGAGCAGTTGTGTTGTCGCAGAGGGTTTCAGCCAACACCACACCGGACACAACCCATTACCAACAAAGCGGATAGTGAAATTTCTCGTGAAATTCCTCCCCCCTTCCCGTCCCCACCCCTCCCAGGAAACAGGGAATTGGCTCCGTAGCGAACAGAAAGGAGACTGGAAGATCGAAAACAGCTACGAATGAAACAACATCAACTTCTGTTCTGGTGTCGTTGGGTAAGAGGAAAGAACGCATTCTTTGATGCATTCCGCAGGGGTAAAATGAAAATTTCGGAGAGGCAAAAGCAAAATGTATTCATTTATGATTTAGTGACCTCTCAAAATAAGTTTTTCAAAGTAATCACTATTATTGTATAGTCTACTATACAAGAGAGCATCATCGTCTGCCATTTGGCATCCACTGCTGAATAAAAGCCTCCACTAAATATTTCCATGCACTGCAATTTTGAGTGATACTGTCCTGACTATTTCCTATTACCATCTACCTACCTACCTTCCGTTAATTTTTCTCAGTCTTCAGGTATTTGTTGGAATCCACAAGCGAATTTCCTTTGGCCCTGTGTCATCTATAACGAGAATTTTTACTACACACAAAGCAACATTACACGGGAATAATAGTATGCTCAAATGGAAGATACCATTGCTTTTATAGTGCAATTCTTTGTCTGTATGATATGTCTCATGATCTCCTTTCCATTTGAAAGTAACGAGCTGCATACAAGATGGCGACTTTAAAACTGGCCACCATATTAGTAAAATAGCCTCATATTTTATAGGGATTAATTCCAGTCCAAGTGAGCTTGATAGGGATTAATCCCTGTCCAAGTGAGTTTGATGCATTGGCAGTTTTGAGGTGGACAGTAAGTACAATCATACATCTAAAAAAAGATAACGCATTAATAGGTTTATTTACAGTCTGTACACTGAATGTACTTTGAAGTGCTGAGTTATAACCAGTCAGAGTAAAGTTCTATATGGGAACAAGTAGCCTTGAATGCTAACAGCAATCTGATAAGACACCGACATGTAGTGAAGTATAGTAGCGTGGTGCTGTGTCGATGTATTGTCGTCATTGCAGTCTAACATACTAATATTGATAAGCCTGTAGATGCACTTAATCTCGGTCGATGCTCTGAGTGCGGGTGTTTAAACAGACGTGACGGCCAATCAGAGTCACAGGCAATGAGGTCACGTGCATCTAGCGTCCTCTGGTGGCGTGTATGCATGTGGGCCCCTATCAGAGTCAGCGAGGGATGGAAGAGCGTAGAGTTGTAAAACTATCGTCGGGTACCGTATACTATCGCAAGTAAGCGTTGACTATGGTAGTTTTTTTAATAGCTTTGGTCAGTTAAGATCGTAAGTGTATTACCCGTTCATTCGGTGTGTTGCATATCTATCGGGCGTTACCTCATTCCGATGGCTTTGTCTGGTTATGCAATTAATATCTTACAAGATTTCCCTGGAAACTGAAAGGGGTGAACCGTCTAGAAACTGAGTGCTGATGTATATATATGGACACGTAACCTATGGAACGTTTTATTCTACATAGATATCCTCCAGTCTGTTACTTAGAAATAAACGACATTTACAGCAAAATTGAAACTGTCAATATTTAATTGGAGTTTTGTTCTAAAACTGTTGATTTGTAACATGAAAAAACGGGACGTTGTTGTAAAAATGAAAACAAAAATGCAGATTTACCATATAGCGCAAGAAAACGCTATTTTCTCAAAAAAGGTAAACTTAAAAAAAGCGCAAAACAAACGTATCAGACATCACCTCAATACTTCGTCGAGCTTATATCAAACATGTTTGTGTTATTGCTAACGACTTTTGCACTTACAAATAACGACAGAAAACTCTTGCTTGTGATCATAATAAGGAATATTAAACTGAGTACGAATTATCAACAATAATTTTATAGCTTTTTTATAGCTGTCCATGTGAACTGAAGTTGCATAAAAAATAAATGCTTTAGTTACGTATGAGCGCAGAAGTTACGTGGCCGACTAATGTTTACTACCTATAAAATGGAGTTCGAAATTTGTAAGGATGTGAAATACACAATGGTGTCGAACATAGTTTCTCTGCTCACCAGCCACATACTTTGGTGGCATTCACAACGTTTATTTTATGGCCCCATAACCAGAAAGCAAAGTGCTTCTTTCCCCAATTTCTAAGAAAATACTGGTTTTTAGATTTGTATATGATGATGAAAAACGATCAGATTCGAACGACTTATCAATCCCGTCAGTTCTGAGTCGATTACGCCTCAGAACTTTAGACGTGGCTTTCTCAAAAACGGGGTGGTAGTGGGTGTGTTGAGCCTAGATACTTTAGAGACTTTAATTTCGGGTTGTTCACAAGCGACCTGCCAAATAGAAGCCAAATTGGTTGGCCGTGTCTGAGCCCTTCCCCTTGTTAGTGTATCCACATTATGATCATGTCCAACGGGCAGTAAAACGCTAACAAGGTCTAGTCATACAATGAAAGACTGCTATTCGTCAAGTGTAGCGGGCACCTATACTCCACTGCTTCACTGTAACATGTAAAACAGGCAACATCTGTGAGAGAGAAATACATTAAAAGCGAGCACGCAGAGGCTACCTTGCTTGTGATCATAATAAAGAATATTCCATTAAGTACAAAATAACAACAATAATTATATACCTTTTTATAGCAGTCAATGTAAACTGTATTTGCATAAAAAATAAATGCTTTAGTTACGTATGAGCGCAGAAATTACGTGGCCGACTAATTTTTGCTTTCTATAAAATGCAGTTTGAATTTTGTAAGGATATGAAATATACAATGGACTATCATCGAATCACATGTGGTTGTCATAATATGGAAAACAAACAAACAAAAAACAAAAAGAAGTCGTTGGCTCTCAGTTTCTCTCATTCACATTCACTTATGTTTCCAGTGCCACCAAAACTGTTGGTGAGCCTAACACTTACTACGTCATTTATGTGCCGTACCAAAATTACTGAATCATAGTTTTGGTACAGAGTAACGCTCTTTTAGAGCGAGATGGGCCAACGACGCGCTGGCGGGGGATTTAAAAGTGCCTTCTCCCGTGTAGCTATGGGCGGTTCTTGGCGCGCCATGTGGGGTGGACGAAGATGCCGTCAATACTGCCGAGTTACTGAAGAAGAACAAAATACTGACTTCGGCTATTTCTTCGTGCATCCTCATTGTGACTTTCAGCATTGGCTCATCTGAGAGAACTTTAACACCAGAACAGCTCGCAATGAGACCAATCAACATCGTAAGGATCTTAGAATGCAGAGGATCAAACGGAACTTATTGAGGGCTAATCCGAGCCCATCAAAACTGTTAACGCAAAAAATGTCTAGAAAGATTATTCAATGGAGTGAGATTAGTCATGAACAAATAGAATACGCTCATAACATTAGTGGAATACAGATTCACTTAATCTGTGGAAAGGTTTATGATTGATGAGGGATCACACACATGAATTGCTACTTTATTGAAACCACAATTCACTGAATTATGGATTTAAGATATAAGTTTATATGAATGGGAATTAAAAAAAGGAACGTGTTAAGAATCAAATGTAAGGACAGTAGAAGAATAAACATAAACATCCTTGAGTTGGGGGACGATGCATCACTGTGAACCAAAAAGCGTGTAAATGATGTCATAAACAATGAAGTATTCGATCAATCGTGAAAAAAAAAATCAATAAGGAGAACGTAATAAATTATGTTAGAACTAATACTCATGATCATAATTTCTGCAACACAGTCCTATAACGGAAGCAGGGTATGAGCTAGAATTAGGAAAGTCGTAGATAATGATGTTACTGTGCGCTAATGGAGAAATCGTTTGCTGGGGCTGATTATAGCGGGAATACCTTACAGCCCATACGTTACCTGTGGTGTCACCGCCAGACACCACACTTGCTAGGTGGTAGCCTTTAAATCGGCCACGGTCCCTTAGTATACGTCAGACCCGCGTGTCACCACTGTCAGTGATTGCAGACCAGGCGCCGCCACACGGCTACTTCCGGTATTACATTCTTGTAGGCGGATACAAGGATTACGTAAACATTCACATGTCACATGTGCTATGAGCCAGAGCATTTTTGAGAAAACTGCCTAAATCCAGTGTTCATTCTATGAAATATTCTGCAATAGCGGATAAGACTAGAGTGGCAGGAAATGGCCCCCTGCTGTAATGCAACAGGTGACACCGAGAACACTGCCAATGATCCACTGGACAATCCCTTATTTAGGATGAAAAGAACTGCGGACTAGGCGAGATACCAGACAACGCTGAAACGAATGAAACGAATAAAGATCAGTCTGAAAATACTTTCCAGGAATAAAGCTTACAGAGTGCATCAAATTTCAGTTCATCATCAATACAATGAACTAGAAATGATAAATTATAGTGCTTCCAGTTCTAATCCAGATAACAATTGAAGAAAAGGCCATCAGAAAATGAAAGAACAAATTTCGAAGAAGACGCAAAAGAAAAAGCAGCACAGATATCAAGGAAACATAAGTCTGATAACATTACAATATTACGGGGTATTAAGAAACGAAAAAACATGCAGAAGGGATGTTATCTACTCATTGCTTCCTAATGAAGAAATATTTTCTTTCAACACTGAAAAACTAACAGAAGATGAATACATGTTTTGTTAACTGTTACTTCCGTCTCTTCTTGGTAGAGCAACTTCATAAATATAAGTGAAAGGCACAGAATTATATTTGGTCTACACTATCCGTATAGTTCATTAACCGGTTATCAGCCTACAAGACTGACTTATGATAGCCTTCTAAATCGAAAACCGGATAACGAAATAAATTAATACTGTAGGACATACACAATTTAGTGTGTATCATTTATAGTTAGGAATTTTTCGTGCCGAAAGAAGACGGTATCAAAGGTGGCGATATTGAACAGTAAAATCAATGCTGTGAACGGAGATTTGAAGCGAAATAATATGAATAAAAACCAAAAGAACAATAAGAAGAAGTAGCTCTGTCACCACCGAATTAAGATGCAGTACATATTAGTGAAAGTAAATGCCGAATTTTACTTAAGTGTAACTGATATCGAGGAATTGGTTTTATAAAATTTTTGCGATTGAAGAATTTTTGTTTTAACATTAAAGATAACGTGTTTTCTTACAAACACAGAAGAAGATTAAAGTGCCAATAATGACGGTTTTGAAGAGTAAAAGGCAGACTATAAGTGAAGTTGGAGGAATGAAATGTGAAAAAATCGATAAAAGAGCTATCTTCGATTTGATATCGACAAGCAAAAGCCCAACTTAAAGCTTAGATTTTGTTTCATCGAATTAGAAAATATCATATAGTCCCCCAGATCTGTAGAGTAATGAACATAGAATTCGTGCAAGTGAAGCGAATCACAAAGTTAATTTCGAAAATCACGTAAGAAGCTAGGATGTTTTAATGGCAGGATCCATGGTTTTATTTTCCTTATTCAAGAAATGCTTCCCTATAATCCTGAAGATACTCAGGTTAAGCATTTGGTTTTTTAACTAACGAAGTTTTGTGGCACAAATATTTTGCATTTTCTTTACATTAATTAATATTGAGGGTAGTGCCATGCGGAATGATATGCGTTTATCAACGGAAACATGATATACACGCGGAACTATCTATTTCATTTAGATCGACTGCAGAATACGTAAATAACCAGTCAGTTTCCTCTGGCTGCTATATTAATTGTAGAGTCAGTGTTAGTTCTCATCCAGTACACATGAAGATAAAAACGAGCCTTTACTCAACAGAAGCTTATGTGAAGTATCCACCGTCTGAAGTCCCTAGATTTGTCTCATCGTATTTAACATGCAATTTCTTTGTAAATTGTTTTTTCTATAGAACTGCAGTTCATATTATTTCGGTCATTTCTTTATCACAATTCGATAATACGAAAAACAATGTTTTGTTTCTTTACTGTTATGTAGCTGTCGAAACGCATTATAATACATAGAGACTATGTGTCATATTGGCACTCTGTTCTAGCTTAAGCTGAAGCAGTAACAGTTTTATAAAAAGGCGGTTATTGACTTCTGTCAATCCAGAGTTTCTCTTAGATTTGTCAACAGCGGGCTCAGACATTATATACTTTCCATTTCTACCATTGTTATCCTATGCTATGTTTAGTACGAATTATAAATCGTGAATACTGTAATGGATTGAAGTACGAAGCTCCTGCTGTGGATAACAGTAATTTCTCAGATGGAGCAGCAGTTGGTTTTTGATAAATTGATGATTTACGTCTGTTGTTTCGTAGTGTTTCTCAGAATTGGCAACTGCTTCCATAGAATAAAGCCTGTAATGCTATTTGTTTCCTTCCCATCACCGAACAATTTCCATTTTCATGAGGAATTAAGATGATAGATTTTCAGCTCGATTCTTCCATTAACGTTCTAAATGCAGAATTTCTTTCGAAAAAGCCGTTATATAGCTGGTACAGGACTATAATGTGCTAAAAAAATTAACAAACTGAGTATAACATCTAATTTAAAGAAATATGTTCAGACTAAGTTCTAAAGTTAGTGAAAAAATATTTCCTTAACATTAGCTATACGATCGTTTCAGATCCAAAAGAAATTTTCTGTGGAAAACGGTATTCCATTTTAGAGACGAGCGGAAAATATAATTAGCAGAGCTACTTCCAACATAGCTTTAGTGTTCTGTTTTATGTTCGGCCAACTAAGTTACAACTTCCTGTATCTGTGCTCTCAAAAGCATCTGCAGTGTAAGATCAACTGTAAACACCAGCAGTGTATCTCAGTTACTCAGGTAAGAATATTCCTACATGCAGTGAAGAAACGCAATATAAAATCTGTAGCAACTGATTATCAATTCTTACAACGAACTTAGTGTAAGGAGGTATCAAATTGCTTTAGATTTCATTTTGAGTGACAAACGCTAAAGACAAGAAAGCTGTTCTTAAACAGCTGGTTTTTGAGCTATTTTAGGTTCATAACAAGAGATAAAGAATATTCTAAAAATTATATGGGACCATTAAATTACGAAACTTAAAGTATTCGACACTTGTTAAGGTATTTCCTTACAATTTTCTTACCGACGGCAGTTTAACTAGTTCCCATAACTATGTCAAAGAATTCAGTATCTGTAACATACGGAGTAGTAGGAAGCTGTGATTAACAGCTACATGTTTTCGTTAACGAATCGTTAATGTGAACCCTGTAACACAATATATGTCTACAAAAATCAGGGGCAGTAATTATTGTTCATGTAAAGAGTCAGCGACAAAGATGTGATGAAATATGTGTTTAATTTCTTACTGAGTTGATTTTCCATTCTCAACAGTCTATACTGTTTGTAAGCACTGCCATGAAAGAGGATGTAAACTTCCTAAATGTTGAATGGTGCGGTGAATTGTCATCCACTGTACCGACGAACGGTAATCCTGAGGACTTTATCTAGGAGCGCTTACATTACTTCGGACGCGGAACACTTGATACAAGAACTAGAATGTCTTACATGTGTATTCAAGCATAACTAATGTAGATTGTTTGCTTTCCTGCCATTTGCTGGAAGCGTATCTTCAAAGATAGTAAGGTTTCTGAAAAGATAAAATATTAAAAGAGAATTCGTTCGTCAGTCAACGTTAGGCTCGGTTAGAGATGATCTATGTAAGTAAAGCAGTTATCAATCCGAAGATCTCATGTGTTTTTCTTGGGACACCTGAGTTTCTCCCGTCGTATTGAATGTTGTGCTTTGAAAATGACAGCGTGTGCTCCTGTCGAAATATCGGCGATTGTCGGCGACACCACGCGGTTGCAATCCCATAAGTTATTTTAATATTGTAATCTTGTTTGCAAATTCAGATTGCTGAAGGTGAAGATAAAAAAGCATTTGATAATAAACCTCACTCATCCATAGACGAGATTCATTCAACAGCAGCTGTAAAGTTGAAGGTTGCTCTGGCTGAAGCCGACGAAGAAGAATGTTAAATAAGGCTTTGCACAGGAGGAACTGATCAACTGGAAGTCCTAGACAGCCTCCCCAACCCAAAGCACAAAACGTGATTTGATGTAAAACATTTTCAAGAACCAATTCTGAATATAATTGAACAAGGCTCACATTCGTGTCAGAATCAGTATTGGTCTTCAAATATTTAATTTACTTTTATGTATGTGTGTAATATGACATTACTTAGGTAAATTCTATAAGTCAATATTGTTGGGAAATTACTTCTGCAGAAACGATGTTTCTGACTGAAATATGTTATTAGGAAGGCAGACAGTTTTTGACATACTAAAATCAGGATTTTTAAAAATTATAAATTTAAATTAAAAAAACACAAATACAAAATTAAAAGTGGGAAAGTTACGAACTAAACATCAAGATGTCTCGGATTCGACTTCTTTTTATTCTGATAATATTCTTGTCGGTTAGACGGAAGGATACCAAGGAAATATAAAATGCTGAAGTGCAGATGTTTTCCGGTTTATCCATATGTTGCCAATGAGCTTAAGTGAACGTGGTGGCCTACAGTAAATGGAAAGACACTGAAATATCTGACGTTGAAGATGATACACATCCTTATATCGACACGTCATCATTATTTCGATGGAGACATCAGGCACGAATAGCACGCATGGAAGAGCAAAGACGATGCAAGAAAGAAACTGAAAAAGGTAGAATAAAAAATGATAATAAAACAAAGAAACTAAAAAGTTAACTATTGTGAAAGGAATGGGACAACTAACTCTTCTATAGCTTGAGAAAGAATCTAAAGAAAGAAAAAAAGGAGAAGAGAAATTCGAGAAGAAAGAAAATACAACTCCATGGACCGCTGATAGCATAGGTAAAACTGGATGCACACAGCTCCAAAACCCCAAGAGGTACAAGGAATACTTTAGAAAGAACATATTGTGAAATATGAAAAGTTCGTAAAGAATTCTGAAATGCTACGACGGTATAATGACAGCAAGCGTTTCCTGACGCGTCAACCAGAACATGAAAGTGAACATACAGCAAATTATTTGGTTATTTGGTGCATACATTTGGAGATGGAGGAGAAACATGACCTAATGGATCATGTGTCTCACCTACGTATTTGTATTCAGTACATACAGGAACGGCACAAAAAGTCTATCTTTTTTGCTTCATATGTCTTACCTACAAAGGCAGACAATGTTCAAGATATTAAAATCAGAACTTAAAAAAATACTGAAACAAAATAAAATTAAAATTGGGGAAGCGCCAGACTACAAATGTAAATGTATGGGGTTCTATCACCGGTCAGTCTCAGAAGTTTTTCTGTCACTTATCACTTCTTTCAAGAATGACAATGTTTGTTGGTGTGAAAAATGCCGAGTCAGAGCGTGGTTTCGAATCCATGACTATAGGGCCTCCTATAGCTGGCTGGGTAAGTTAGTTCAAAGGATAGAGGAAGGCAACGGCATGCCGTCTCGAACAGGACCATGTTTAATAAAACACTGGAGCGTTCAAAGGAGTCTTCGGAATGATTTCTGCTTTACTTACTTAGATCATCTTTAACCGTATCTGACCTTGACAGGCGGACGAAACCCTCTTCTAATATTTTATCCTTTCGAAACCGTTCGTGCGATTGAAGTTGCACTCCCAGCAAATGGTAGAAACGCAAACGATCTACATTCGCTTTCCACCCATTGGTTTTCTGTAAACACTCATCACTTTTACCTAAGAAGTCTGCGGTGGCGCAGCACTGCCTAACCGAGGCATGGAAAAATGTATAATGTGACACAGATATTTGGGATCTGTATCCACATTCATTGACTTGACATCCACCATCCTCAGATTAAGTTGAGTAATTGCTGTTACTTGAAATTGGAATTCCTTATTTACGTTTCCCACAGTTTCCAGGTATTGTATTACATACAACTTACGACGTAATTATAGAGACAAATCAAAGCCTTTTTCATTTAAAAAATGTTAATAAAATAACAAGAAATATCAAGTAAACTAATGTTTTGGAAGAACAGCAACTTTCTAACTTGTTGCTTATGGCAGATCTATGATAACAGCGACTTGAAACACACTAAATGATACTCACATTAAGATTCCTGTAAGAGAAATAACATTTCATCGTTTACCCTGACTAATGAATGGAGCATAATATTTCATTCCGCTAGTAATAGACAAGAGGAGAATACTCGTGGCGCTGGTGACAGATTCTACTATATATGTTAACAGGCAATCCGTTCAACTGTGCGCCATTTCATTTAGGTAGTCTACAACCTTTTCCATTATTTTCAAGCAGCGTTGATTATTGTAAATAGACAACGCTTAGGGTTCTTTGCCCCGTAAAATAGAAACCAGTTCTACGACAAAATAAATACACACAGAGTAGTTCTTCACATTTTTGTAACCGACTCTTTACGTGAATAGTAATTAGTACTCTTGATTTTTGTATATTTCTATTGTGTAACAAGATTTGTATTAATGATTCGTAAGGGAAAAAAGCTTCGTACTTTTTCGTATGCTAGAGATACTGAATTCTGTTTCACAGTTACATAAACAAGCAAACTTGTGTTCGGTACCGAAAACTGTTGTAGGAAATACCTGCGTAAGTGTTGAAAACTCGAAGTTTCGTATTTTAGTGGTTACAGGTCATTATGAAATCACTATTTATCTTTTGTTACGATTCCGAAATAGCTCAGTAACCAGTTGCTTTAGAACAACTTTATCGTCTTTACTGTTTGCCATTAAAAATGAAATTTGAGGCAGTTTTTTAACTTCCTTCTACTAATTTCGTGTCAAAAATTGTTAATTAGTAGCTACAAATTTTATATTGCAGTTGTTCTTTGTGTGTAGGAAAATTCTTACCTGAATAACTGAGTTACATTGTTGGTGGTGTTTTATTGATCTTACATTGCAAATTATTTTGCAAGCCACTTACACAGAGAAACGTAACGTGATTGGCCCAATGGAAAACGAAACGCTAAAGATATGTTGGATGTAGCTCACCATTTTATATTTTTTGCTCTTCCTTAAAGTGAAATACCGTTTTTCACGTAAGATTTCTTTTGGATCTGAAGCTATTTTGTAGCTAATTGTAAGAAAGCACTTGGAACCCTTCAATTCATTTAAGACTTTTCCTGTTCTGGATAACACTATGTGTCAGCAGAAGTAATTGAGTGATTTAACAGACACCAATTGCTGCTGCTTCTGAGCAGCTACCATCACACCTGGTTGGGGGTTCATGCTTTAGTATATTACAGTATCCACGATTTATAACGTTAACTAAACATATTGTAATAGCGGAACAGATCGAAAGTACATGATGGCACATCCCGTCGTTAAGCAAACTACGAGAACCTCCGGAATAACAGAAGTCTGTAATCAACTTTTCATAATACGTTTGTTTCCGTTGCTATTTTCCGCAGCGGCTGTTAACATCTGTTATTAAGTGTTATCTCTTTTGAGCTGACTGCATTAGAGCATGTTATCTTCATCTTCTTCCGTGTTTATAACGACACTCATCCTCAGTATTAAAACAAAAATATCTTAAATCGCAAAAATTTTATAAAATTATTTCATCGATGTCAGTTACTCCTAAATTACTTTCACGATTTCTTTTCGGTAACATGTACTTCATGTTCATTCAGTGGTGAAAATGGACCTGCTTTTTGTTTTTATTCATATTATTAGGCTTACAATGTCCATATTACCATGCTTTTCACAGTCCAATATCGCCACTCTTGACGCCATGAACAATTTCTAATTATAAATGGAAGAGATCAAGTTGTGTATGTTCTATGTAAAGGCTCTCTGCTGTTTCACTCCAGACTAAACTACGGGCGACGGACTTTTTCCGCTGACACCAACGTCCGCAAGAATGGCTTACGCTATTTCGGACGCGGAAACCTTGAAGCAAGAACTAGAATGCCATATGTCTGTATTCAAGCAGACTAGCTGCACAGCGAAACAGATCCGTTGTGCTTTGGTGTTTGGACCTTCCACGGAACCTATAGAAGATGAATGCATAACGTTTGCCTTCCTATCATAAACTATGGCGACACAAGTTATGGGATAGCCATATACACACATACAGAAGGCGGTCGTATCGCCTACACAACGTATAAAAGGGAAGTATATTGGCGGCGCTGTCATCTGTACTCAGGTATTTCGTGTAATAAGGTTACCGACGTGACTGGGACGGTACGACAGGCTTTGAATGCGGAATGGAAACTAGAGCTAGACGCTTGGGACATTCCATTTCTGAAATCGTTATGGAGCTGAGTATTCCTCAGGTGATTCATGTGAAAAAGTTTCCGAGGTGGCTGTGGCCGCACGACGGGAATTAACAGACTCTGAACGTGGAACTGTAATTGGAGCTGGACTCATGGGAATTTCATTTCGGAAATCGTTACGGAATTCAGTATTCCTACATCAGCGGTATCTAGAATGTGCAGAGAAAACCAAATTTTAGGCATTACGTCTCACCATGGACAGAGTAGCGGCTTTTGCGTAGTTTTGTCCGTGTTGGCGGACAAGCAACACAGCGTCAAATAACCTCAGAAATCAACCTGAGACGTACGACGAACATATAACAGTGTGGTGACATTAGGCGTTAATGGGCTCTGTCAGCAGATGACTGGCACGAATGCCTTTGCTAACTGCACGATATCGCCTGCAGCGCCTCTCCTGGCCCCGTGACCATATGGGTTGGATCTTAGACGACTGGTACACAGTAGCCTGTTCATATAAGTCCCGATTTCTATTGGTAAGAGCTGATGGTAGGGTTTGAGTGTCTTGTAGACACCAGAGTATGGACCTAATTGGTCAACAAGGCACTGAGCAAGGTGATGGTGGTTCTGTATTGGTATGGGTTATGTTTACATGGAATGAACCGACAGTTGATTGAAAATCATTACGTTCGGCTTCTTGCAGACCATTTGCACCCATTTATGAATTTCATGTTCATGAAAAACGATGGAAATTTTATGGACGACAAAGGCTACATCACCGGCCACAATTTTTTGCGATTAGTTTGAGAAAAATTCAGGACAATTAGAGCGAATGATTCGGCAGCCAGATCGCCCATCCAGTATGAATTGGACGTAATTGAAAAGTCAGTTGTGAAGAAAATCCTGCACCGGAACTACGTTAACAGTTATGAACGACTATAGAGGCAGCATGTCCCAATAGTTTCGCAGGGTACTTCGAACGACTATTTCAGGCTATGCCACGTCAAGGTACGGAAATACACCCGGTGAAAGGAGGGTCCGACACAACATTAGGACTTATCTCATGAGTCCTGTCACCACAGTGTATGATGTGAGCGTGTCTTCAAAGACAAGAAGGGTTTTCAAAGAGTAAAACGTTAGACTAGAATTTCGTGCGAAATCCAAGGTTAGGCTGATGCTCTATTGAAGTCAAGCAACCTTCATTCCAAAGATACCTTTGAACCCCACAGCACTTGAATAGTCGTGGTCCTGTTGGAGGTGGTATACAATTGCCTCCTCCGACTTTTGAATTGTCTTACCCAGCCAGCTACAGGGAAATCTAAAGTTAAACGTGGATTTCCAAACACGTCCCGATTCGTCACTTTTCACAGCAACAAAGATTCCATTCGAGAAAGAAGTGATAAGTGATAGATAAAACTAATGTGAATGACTGGACATAGAACACGAGACATTTGGATTTGGAATATGGCACTTTTCCACTTTTAATTTAATTTTGTTTTAGTATGTATTTAGCTCTGATTACAGTATGTCAAACATTGTCTGCTTTTGTAGTAAGACAAATAAATCACAAACAGACATTTATGTTTAAATCAGAAATATCTTTATCTCTGCAACTAAATGTTATTGACTGATATTCAATATTTGCCTTATAATATTTGCGTAAGTACTTTAATATTACTTACATTCATGAAAACACATGAAATATTTTAAGTTTAACACTATTTCAAAACAACTTAATGGTCATCAGAAGCTGTAATTTCTCTTTCTGTAGATTCTTTTTTTTGTATCTGGAGCCCACAAATCCAGAACCTATGCAGCGTTTCATGTGGTACTGTGCTTCTTGTTCAGGCACGTTCAGATTTATTTGTTGAAGTAGTCTTACATCTTGACCTTCAAAACACTTTTCCAATTGTCTTGAGAGGGTTTCTAATATTTTCAGTATATTAAATCCTCCTGAGGCAAGTCTTGCTTTACGTTCCTCTTCTTCGGCTTCAGCCAGAGCGGTCTTCCGTTTCGTAGTTGCTCTTGCCTGAATCATTTCTCTGAATGAGCAGAATTAATCATCAAATGGCGTTTTACATTCCTTTCAGTTATCTCAATAAAACAGGATCCAGTACATTCTCGTGCCTTAATATCTAGTTTTTGTGTCATTCCTATATGTGCTAAATACAGATACGTATGTGAGCCACATGATACATTAGGTCATGTTTCTCCTCCATCTCCAAACGAATGCACCAAGTAACCAAATAATTTGCTGTATGTTCACTTACATGTTCTGGATGGTCCTTCAGGAAACACAGCATTTCAGAAATCTTTATGAACTTTTCATATTTCTCAAATTGTTCTTTCAAACGTTTTCCTTGTTCCTCTTCAGACAAAACTTCTCGTTTTGGTTTTGGAGCTGTGTTTATTACGGTTCTGACGAATCCTGGTTTACCTATGGCATCAGCGCTCCATGGATAGAAGAGCTAGTTTCAGCTTATGCAAATTTTCTTTCTCATTCCTTTCACTTTAGTCAATTTTTTATTTTCTGTGTTTTATTTTCATTTGTTGTTCTACCATTTCCAGTTTATTCCTTCTATCGTCTTTGCTCTTCCATGCGTTCTATTCGTGCCTGATATCTCCATCGGAATAACGATGACGTGTCAATATTAATATGTGTATCATCCTCAAAGTCAGATATTTCAATGTCTTTCCATTTACTGTAGTCCACCATGTTCACTTCAGCTGATTAGCAACATATGGATACGCCTGAAAACAACTGCACTTCAGCATTTTATATTTCCATGGGATCTATACCTCTCGCTCATTTCTGTGAAAGCATGCATCAAACAGTGCCATTTCCATATTTTACAAAACGCATTTTTGTCTGTAGGTCTCGACTAGATTACGGCAATTTTATCCCGTAAAATATCCCAAAGATTGGTTTCTTCAACGGATGGCTCCATCTACACAGGGGATAGGGGGCTGCAGCGATGGCTTTTGGCCCACACACTTTTGGTTTTCCGCGGCATATAAAGGAGCTGCCGTTTACGGTATTAATCAGTTCTGGCGAGATGTAGCAAACAGTGTTCTGACTTGAAGATGGCGGCCAGGGGGACCCATGAAATATCGTGTCAAGATGATTGCATAATAAGGCAGCATAACCGACAAGAATATTAACAGAACAAGAAGATATGTTATGTTCATGCCCGACGTCAAGTGTCGTGATATTGGAGATTGAAAGGAAAACTGTAGTTTCAGGATGGATGTTTAAAAAAGGAGAGACAGATGAAAAGTATAAAGTACTGATACGTCAGAAAATATCACAGGAACGTACCATAGCTGCAGAGTAACGAGTAATTATTATTCTTGCTGCTTATTACAGCATTATAAACATTTTCGTAAAGACACATTGAAGCAAATAGTATCACTTATTTTCGCTTTTGACGCTATCAGTCTTTCAAAATATTTTATAGTGCGATATATTATGCTTCCTGTGTCGAAATGAAGCTGTAGGCTAAGGAAAGGTACGTCCACATTAAGTTGTAAAGAAATAATCAGAATACGTTGCGGTGTGTACTGCACAAAAAAATTAAGGGACTGATATCATTCTTACTTACACGTTATATAAGATTTTATCAACGCTCATTTCATATAAGGCAGTTCCGTGTTTCCAGTGCTCCACATAATCTCCCAACAAAGCTTCCACAGCCCTTCGCCCTTCCTCCCACACCTGCTTGACAACTGAATTCGCCCTGAGATATGTCCCTCCTGACAGGTACAATCCATTCGTCCCTATCTTTTCTCACATCACAGCTCTCTTCCCACAGTAGACTCTTCTTTTCTTTCCATAATCTTGATCTGGCTCTTATGCAAGTCACATCTATTCCAAATATATTTTCTCCTACCACCAACCCTCCAAAATTACACATCTCCACATACCAATCCTCGAGCTTCAGTCACACTCCTCTCAGCAGCACTTAACCCTGTTAACAGCAGTTTATTCTTTCCTGATACAGTGTTCAGAGTTTCTAGAGTAAAATGAAGGATTCCGTCTTTATTAGAAGGAATGCCATCAGAATTTGTGTTTTAAAAGATACCTATCGGTTTTTAACATTATTGTGATAGAACAGTCCTCTTTAATACTAGCAATACCAACGAATTTTTGGTAACGCCCATTGCCAATGGTGGGTGGGCAATCGGAGGGAGTACTTTATAGCAACCATCAAAAGTTTGGAAAAAGTATAATTAGTTATTTGTTGTTTACTTACGTGGACATCGTACTTTTTAAAGACATAATGGTTTGTAAGTAGGGTACAGAAACTGAAAGTATCTTTCAGCACGCTCTTATTTATATCAACTCTCTTTCAATCTACTACCGATGCGGGGGTTACTTTAGAAAATATCATATAGTCCCCCTGATCTGTAGAGTAATGAACATAGAATTCGTGCAAGTGAAGCGAATCACAAAGTTAATTTCGAAAATCACGTAAGAAGCTAGGATGTTTTAATGGCAGGATCCATGGTTTTATTTTCCTTATTCAAGAAATGCTTCCCTATAATCCTGAAGATACTCAGGTTAAGCATTTGGTTTTTTAACTAACGAAGTTTTGTGGCACAAATATTTTGCATTTTCTTTACATTAATTAATATTGAGGGTAGTGCCATGCGGAATGATATGCGTTTATCAACGGAAACATGATATACACGCGGAACTATCTATTTCATTTAGATCGACTGCAGAATACGTAAATAACCAGTCAGTTTCCTCTGGCTGCTATATTAATTGTAGTGTCAGTGTTAGTTCTCATCCAGTACACATGAAGATAAAAACGAGCCTTTACTCAACTGAAGCTTATGTGAAGTATCCACCGTCTGAAGTCCCTAGATTTGTCTCATCGTATTTAACATGCAATTTCTTTGTAAATTGTTTTTTCTATAGAACTGCAGTTCATATTATTTCGGTCATTTCTTTATCACAATTCGATAATACGAAAAACAATGTTTTGTTTCTTTACTGTTATGTAGCTGTCGAAACGCATTATAATACATAGAGACTATGTGTCATATTGGCACTCTGTTCTAGCTTAAGCTGAAGCAGTAACGGTTTTATAAAAAGTTGGTTATTGACTTCTGTCAATCCAGAGTTTCTCTTAGATTTGTCAACAGCGGGCTCAGACATTATATAATTTCTATTTCTACCATTGTTATCCTATGCTATGTCTAGTACAAATTATAAATCGTGAATACTGTAATAGATTGAAGTACGAAGCTCCTGCTGTGGATAACGGTAATTTCTCAGATGGAGCAGCAGTTGGTTTTTGATAAATTGATGATTTACGTCTGTTGTTTCGTAGTGTTTCTCAGAATTGGCAACTGCTTCCATAGAATAAAGCCTGTAATGCTATTTGTTTCCTTCCCATCACCGAACAATTTCCATTTTCATGAGGAATTAAGATGATAGATTTTCAGCTCGATTCTTCCATTAACGTTCTAAATGCAGAATTTCTTTCGAAGAAGCCGTTATATAGCTGGTACAGGACTATAATGTGCTAAAAAAATTAACAAACTGAGTATAACATCTAATTTAAAGAAATATGTTCAGACTAAGTTCTAAAGTAAGTGAAAAGTTTCGGATATTTCCTTAACATTAGCTATACGATCGTTTCAGATCCAAAAGAAATTTTCTGTGGAAAACGGTATTCCATTTTAGAGACGAGCGGAAAATATAATTAGCAGAGCTACTTCCAACATAGCTTTAGTGTTCTGTTTTATGTTCGGCCAACTAAGTTACAACTTCCTGTATCTGTGCTCTCAAAAGCATCTGCAGTGTAAGATCAACTGTAAACACCAGCAGTGTATCTCAGTTACTCAGGTAAGAATATTCCTACATGCAGTGAAGAAACGCAATATAAAATCTGTAGCAACTGATTATCAATTCTTACAACGAACTTAGTGTAAGGAGGTAACAAATTGCTTTAGATTTCATTTTGAGTGACAAACGCTAAAGACAAGAAAGCTGTTCTTAAACAGCTGGTTTTTGAGCTATTTTAGGTTCATAACAAGAGATAAATAATATTCTAAAAATTATATGGGACCATTAAATTACGAAACTTAAAGTATTCGACACTTGTTAAGGTATTTCCTTACAATTTTCTTACCGACGGCAGTTTAACTAGTTCCCATAACTATGTCAAAGAATTCAGTATCTGTAACATACGGAGTAGTAGGAAGCTGTGATTAACAGCTACATGTTTTCGTTAACGAATCGTTAATGTGAACTCTGTTACACAATATATGTCTACAAAAATCAGGGGCAGTAATTATTGTTCATGTAAAGAGTCAGCGACAAAGATGTGATGAAAAATGTTTTTAATTTCTTACTGAGTTGATTTTCCATTCTCAACAGTCTATACTGTTTGTAAGCACTGCCATGAAAGAGGATGTAAACTTCCTAAATGTTGAATGGTGCGGTAAATTGTCATCCACTGTACCGACGAACGGTAATCCTGAGGACTTCATCTAGGAGCGCTTACATTACTTCGGACGCGGAACACTTGATACAAGAACTAGAATGTCTTACATGTGTATTCAAGCATAACTAATGTAGATTGTTTGCTTTCCTGCCATTTGCTGGAAGCGTATCTTCAAAGACAGTAAGGTTTCTGAAAAGATAAAATATTAAAAGAGAATTCGTTCGTCAGTCAACGTTAGGCTCGGTTAGAGATGATCTATGTAAGTAAAGCAGTTATCAATCCGAAGATCTCATGTGTTTTTCTTGGGACACCTGAGTTTCTCCCGTCGTATTGAATGTTGTGCTTTGAAAATGACAGCGTGTGCTCCTGTCGAAATATCGGCGATTGTCGGCGACACCACGCGGTTGCAATCCCATAAGTTATTTTAATATTGTAATCTTGTTTGCAAATTCAGATTGCTGAAGGTGAAGATAAAAAAGCATTTGATAATGAACCTCACTCATCCATAGACGAGATTCATTCAACAGCAGCTGTAAAGTTGAAGGTTGCTCTGGCTGAAGCCGACGAAGAAGAATGTTAAATAAGGCTTTGCACAGGAGGAACTGATCAACTGGAAGTCCTAGACAGCCTCCCCAACCCAAAGCACAAAACGTGATTTGATGTAAAACATTATCAAGAACCAATTCTGAATATAATTGAACAAGGCTCACATACGTGTCAGAATCAGTATTGGTCTTCAAATATTTAATTTACTTTTATGTATGTGTGTAATATGACATTACTTAGGTAAATTCTATAAGTCAATATTGTTGGGAAATTACTTCTGCAGAAACGATGTTTCTGACTGAAATATGTTATTAGGAAGGCAGACAGTTTTTGACATACTAAAATCAGGATTTTTAAAAATTATAAAATTAAATTAAAAAAACACAAATACAAAATTAAAAGTGGGAAAGTTACGAACTAAACATCAAGATGTCTCGGATTCGACTTCTTTTTATTCTGATAATATTCTTGTCGGTTAGACGGAAGGATACCAAGGAAATATAAAATGCTGAAGTGCAGATGTTTTCCGGTTTATCCATATGTTGCCAATGAGCTTAAGTGAACGTGGTGGCCTACAGTAAATGGAAAGACACTGAAATATCTGACGTTGAAGATGATACACATCCTTATATCGACACGTCATCATTATTTCGATGGAGACATCAGGCACGAATAGCACGCATGGAAGAGCAAAGACGATGCAAGAAAGAAACTGAAAAAGGTAGAATAAATAATGATAATAAAACAAAGAAACTAAAAAGTTAACTATTGTGAAAGGAATGGGACAACTAACTCTTCTATAGCTTGAGAAAGAATCTAAAGAAAGAAAGAAAGGAGAAGAGAAATTCGAGAAGAAAGAAAATACAACTCCATGGACCGCTGATAGCATAGGTAAAACTGGATGCACACAGCTCCAAAACCCCAAGAGGTACAAGGAATACTTTAGAAAGAACATATTGTGAAATATGAAAAGTTCGTAAAGAATTCTGAAATGCTACGACGGTATAATGACAGCAAGCGTTTCCTGACGCGTCAACCAGAACATGAAAGTGAACATACAGCAAATTATTTGGTTATTTGGTGCATACATTTGGAGATGGAGGAGAAACATGACCTAATGGATCATGTGTCTCACCTACGTATTTGTATTCAGTACATACAGGAACGGCACAAAAAGTCTATCTTTTTTGCTTCATATGTCTTACCTACAAAGGCAGACAATGTTCAAGATATTAAAATCAGAACTTAAAAAAATACTGAAACAAAATAAAATTAAAAGTGGGGAAGCGCCAGACTACAAATCTAAATGTATGGGGTTCTAACACCGGTCAGTCTCAGAAGTTTTTCTGTCACTTATCACTTCTTTCAAGAATGACAATGTTTGTTGGTGTGAAAAATGCCGAGTCAGAGCGTGGTTTCGAATCCATGACTATAGGGCCTCCTATAGCTGGCTGGGTAAGTTAGTTCAAAGGATAGAGGAAGGCAACGGCATGCTGTCTCGAACAGGACCATGTTTAATAAAACACTGGAGCGTTCAAAGGAGTCTTCGGAATGATTTCTGCTTTACTTACTTAGATCATCTTTAACCGTATCTGACCTTGACAGGCGGACGAAACTCTCTTCTAATATTTTATCCTTTCGAAACCGTTCGTGCGATTGAAGTTGCACTCCCAGCAAATGGTAGAAACGCAAACGATCTACATTCGCTTTCCACCCATTGGTTTTCTGTAAACACTCATCACTTTTACCTAAGAAGTCTGCGGTGGCGCAGCACTGCCTAACCGAGGCATGGAAAAATGTATAATGTGACACAGATATTTGGGATCTGTATCCACATTCATTGACTTGACATCCACCATCCTCAGATTAAGTTGAGTAATTGCTATTACTTGAAATTGGAATTCCTTATTTACGTTTCCCACAGTTTCCAGGTATTGTATTACATACAACTTACGACGTAATTATAGAGACAAATCAAAGCCTTTTTCATTTAAAAAATGTTAATAAAATAACAAGAAATATCAAGTAAACTAATGTTTTGGAAGAACAGCAACTTTCTAACTGGTTGCTTACGGCAGATCTATGATAACAGCGACTTGAAACACACTAAATGATACTCACATTAAGATTCCTGTAAGAGAAATAACATTTCATCGTTTACCCTGACTAATGAATGGAGCATAATATTTCATTCCGCTAGTAATAGACAAGAGGAGAATACTCGTGGCGCTGGTGACAGATTCTACTATATATGTTAACAGGCAATCCGTTCAACTGTGCGCCATTTCATTTAGGTAGTCTACAACCTTTTCCATTATTTTCAAGCAGCGTTGATTATTGTAAATAGACAACGCTTAGGGTTCTTTGCCCCGTAAAATAGAAACCAGTTCTACGACAAAATAAATACACACAGAGTAGTTCTTCACATTTTTGTAACCGACTCTTTACGTGAATAGTAATTAGTACTCTTGATTTTTGTATATTTCTATTGTGTAACAAGATTTGTATTAATGATTCGTAAGGGAAAAAAGCTTCGTACTTTTTCGTATGCTAGAGATACTGAATTCTGTTTCACAGTTACATAAACAAGCAAACTTGTGTTCGGTACCGAAAACTGTTGTAGGAAATACCTGCGTAAGTGTTGAAAACTCGAAGTTTCGTATTTTAGTGGTTACAGGTCATTATGAAATCACTATTTATCTTTTGTTACGATTCCGAAATAGCTCAGTAACCAGTTGCTTTAGAACAACTTTATCGTCTTTACTGTTTGCCATTAAAAATGAAATTTGAGGCAGTTTTTTTACTTCCTTCTACTAATTTCGTGTCAAAAATTGTTAATTAGTAGCTACAAATTTTATATTGCAGTTGTTCTTTGTGTGTAGGAAAATTCTTACCTGAATAACTGAGTTACATTGTTGGTGGTGTTTTATTGATCTTACATTGCAAATTATTTTGCAAGCCACTTACACAGAGAAACGTAACGTGATTGGCCCAATGGAAAACGAAACGCTAAAGATATGTTGGATGTAGCTCACCATTTTATATTTTTTGCTCTTCCTTAAATTGAAATACCGTTTTTCACGTAAGATTTCTTTTGGATCTGAAGCTATTTTGTAGCTAATTGTAAGAAAGCACTTGGAACCCTTCAATTCATTTAAGACTTTTCCTGTTCTGGATAACACTATGTGTCAGCAGAAGTAATTGAGTGATTTAACAGACACCAATTGCTGCTGCTTCTGAGCAGCTACCATCACACCTGGTTGGGGGTTCATGCTTTAGTATATTACAGTATCCACGATTTATAACGTTAACTAAACATATTGTAATAGCGGAACAGATCGAAAGTATATTATGGCACATCCCGTCGTTAAGCAAACTACGAGAACCTCCGGAATAACAGAAGTCTGTAATCAACTTTTCATAATACGTTTGTTTCCGTTGCTATTTTCCGCAGCGGCTGTTAACATCTGTTATTAAGTGTTATCTCTTTTGAGCTGACTGCATTAGAGCATGTTATCTTCATCTTCTTCCGTGTTTATAACGACACTCATCCTCAGTATTAAAACAAAAATTTCTTAAATCGCAAAAATTTTATAAAATTATTTCATCGATGTCAGTTACTCCTAAATTACTTTCACGATTTCTTTTCGGTAACATGTACTTCATGTTCATTCAGTGGTGAAAATGGACCTGCTTTTTGTTTTTATTCATATTATTAGGCTTACAATGTCCATATTACCATGCTTTTCACAGTTCAATATCGCCACTCTTGACGCCATGAAAAATTTCTAATTATAAATGGAAGAGATCAAGTTGTGTATGTTCTATGTAAAGGCTCTCTGCTGCTTCACTCCAGACTAAACTACGGGCGACGGACTTTTTCCGCTGACACCAACGTCCGCAAGAATGGCTTACGCTATTTCGGACGCGGAAACCTTGAAGCAAGAACTAGAATGCCATATGTCTGTATTCAAGCAGACTAGCTGCACAGCGAAACAGATCCGTTGTGCTTTGGTGTTTGGACCTTCCACGGAACCTATAGAAGATGAATGCATAACGTTTGCCTTCCTATCATAAACTATGGCGACACAAGTTATGGGATAGCCATATACACACATACAGAAGACGGTCGTATCGCCTACACAACGTATAAAAGGGAAGTATATTGGCGGCGCTGTCATCTGTACTCAGGTATTTCGTGTAATAAGGTTACCGACGTGACTGGGACGGTACGACAGGCTTTGAATGCGGAATGGAAACTAGAGCTAGACGCTTGGGACATTCCATTTCTGAAATCGTTATGGAGCTGAGTATTCCTCAGGTGATTCATGTGAAAAAGTTTCCGAGGTGGCTGTGGCCGCACGACGGGAATTAACAGACTCTGAACGTGGAACTGTAATTGGAGCTGGACTCATGGGAATTTCATTTCGGAAATCGTTACGGAATTCAGTATTCCTACATCAGCAGTATCTAGAATGTGCAGAGAAAACCAAATTTCAGGCATTACGTCTCACCATGGACAGAGTAGCGGCTTTTGCGTAGTTTTGTCCGTGTTGGCGGACAAGCAACACAGCGTCAAATAACCTCAGAAATCAACCTGAGACGTACGACGAACATATAACAGTGTGGTGACATTAGGCGTTAATGGGCTCTGTCAGCAGATGACTGGCACGAATGCCTTTGCTAACTGCACGATATCGTCTGCAACGCCTCTCCTGGCCCCGTGACCATATGGGTTGGATCTTAGACGACTGGTACACAGTAGCCTGTTCATATAAGTCCCGATTTCAATTGGTAAGAGCTGATGGTAGGGTTTGAGTGTCTTGTAGACACCAGAGTATGGACCTAATTGGTCAACAAGGCACTGAGCAAGGTGATGGTGGTTCTGTATTGGTATGGGTTATGTTTACATGGAATGAACCGACAGTTGATTGAAAATCATTACGTTCGGCTTCTTGCAGACCATTTGCACCCATTTATGAATTTCATGTTCATGAAAAACGATGGAAATTTTATGGACGACAAAGGCTACATCACCGGCCACAATTTTTTGCGATTAGTTTGAGAAAAATTCAGGACATTTCGAGCGAATGATTCGGCAGCCAGATCGCCCATCCAGTATGAATTGGACGTAATTGAAAAGTCAGTTGTGAAGAAAATCCTGCACCGGAACTACGTTAACAGTTATGAACGACTATAGAGGCAGCATGTCCCAATAGTTTTGCAGGGTACTTCGAACGACTATTTCAGGCTATGCCACGTCAAGGTACGGAAATACACCCGGTGAAAGGAGGGTCCGACACGACATTAGGAGTTATCTCATGAGTCCTGTCACCACAGTGTATGATGTGAGCGTGTCTTCAAAGACAAGAAGGGTTTTCAAAGAGTAAAACGTTAGACTAGAATTTCGTGCGAAATCCAAGGTTAGGCTGATGCTCTATTGAAGTCAAGCAACCTTCATTCCAAAGATACCTTTGAACCCCACAGCACTTGAATAGTCGTGGTCCTGTTGGAGGTGGTATGCAATTGCCTCCTCCGACTTTTGAATTGTCTTACCCAGCCAGCTACAGGGAAATCTAAAGTTAAACGTGGATTTCCAAACACGTCCCGATTCGTCACTTTTCACAGCAACAAAGATTCCATTCGAGAAAGAAGTGATAAGTGATAGATAAAACTAATGTGAATGACTGGACATAGAACACGAGACATTTGGATTTGGAATATGGCACTTTTCCACTTTTAATTTAATTTTGTTTTAGTATGTATTTAGCTCTGATTACAGTATGTCAAACATTGTCTGCTTTTGTAGTAAGACAAATAAATCACAAACAGACATTTACCTTAAATCAGAAATATCTTTATCTCTGCAACTAAATGTTATTGACTGATATTCAATATTTGCCTTATAATATTTGCGTAAGTACTTTAATATTATTTACATTCATGAAAACACATGAAATATTTTAAGTTTAACACTATTTCAAAACAACTTAATGGTCATCAGAAGCTGTAATTTCTCTTTCTGTAGATTCTTTTTTTTTGTATCTGGAACCCACAAATCCAGAACCTATGCAGCGTTTCATGTGGTACTGTGCTTCTTGTTCAGGCACGTTCAGATTTATTTGTTGAAGTAGTCTTACATCTTGACCTTCAAAACACTTTTCCAATTGTCTTGAGAGGGTTTCTAATATTTTCAGTATATTAAATCCTCCTGAGGCAAGTCTTGCTTTACGTTCCTCTTCTTCGGCTTCAGCCAGAGCGGTCTTCCGTTTCGTAGTTGCTCTTGCCTGAATCATTTCTCTGAATGAGTAGAATTAATCATCAAATGGCGTTTTACATTCCTTTCAGTTATCTCAATAAAACAGGATCCAGTACATTCTCGTGCCTTAATATCTAGTTTTTGTGTCATTCCTGTATGTGCTAAATACAGATACGTAGGTGAGCCACATGATACATTAGGTCATGTTTCTCCTCCATCTCCAAACGAATGCACCAAGTAACCAAATAATTTGCTGTATGTTCACTTACATGTTCTGGATGGTCCTTCAGGAAACACAGCATTTCAGAAATCTTTATGAACTTTTCATATTTCTCAAATTGTTCTTTCAAACGTTTTCCTTGTTCCTCTTCAGACAAAACTTCTCGTTTTGGTTTTGGAGCTGTGTTTATTACGGTTCTGACGAATCCTGGTTTACCTATGGCATCAACGCTCCATGGATAGAAGAGCTAGTTTCAGCTTATGCAAATTTTCTTTCTCATTCCTTTCACTTTAGTCAATTTTTTATTTTCTGTGTTTTATTTTCATTTGTTGTTCTACCATTTCCAGTTTATTCCTTCTATCGTCTTTGCTCTTCCATGCGTTCTATTCGTGCCTGATATCTCCATCGGAATAACGATGACGTGTCAATATTAATATGTGTATCATCCTCAAAGTCAGATATTTCAATGTCTTTCCATTTACTGTAGTCCACCATGTTCACTTCAGCTGATTAGCAACATATGGATACGCCTGAAAACAACTGCACTTCAGCATTTTATATTTCCATGGGATCTATACCTCTCGCTCATTTCTGTGAAAGCATGCATCAAACAGTGCCATTTCCATATTTTACAAAACGCATTTTTGTCTGTAGGTCTCGACTAGATTACGGCAATTTTATCCCGTAGAATATCCCAAAGATTGGTTTCTTCAACGGATGGCTCCATCTACACAGGGGATAGGGGGCTGCAGCGATGTCTTCTGGCCCACACACTTTTGGTTTTCCGCGGCATATAAAGGAGCTGCCGTTTACGGTATTAATCAGTTCTGGCGAGATGTAGCAAACAGTGTTCTGACTTGAAGATGGCGGCCAGGGAGACCCATGAAATATCGTGTCAAGATGATTGCATAATAAGGCAGCATAACCGACAAGAATATTAACAGAACAAGAAGATATGTTATGTTCATGCCCGACGTCAAGTGTCGTGATATTGGAGATTGAAAGGAAAACTGTAGTTTCAGGATGGATGTTTAAAAAAGGAGAGACAGATGAAAAGTATAAAGTACCGATACGTCAGAAAATATCACAGGAACGTACCATAGCTGCAGAGTAACGAGTCATTATTATTCTTGCTGCTTATTACAGCATTATAAACATTTTCGTAAAGACACATTGAAGCAAATAGTATCACTTATTTTCGCTTTTGACGCTATCAGTCTTTCAAAATATTTTATAGTGCGATATATTATGCTTCCTGTGTCGAAATGAAGCTGTAGGCTAAGGAAAGGTACGTCCACATTAAGTTGTAAAGAAATAATCAGAATACGTTGCGGTGTGTACTGCACAAAAAAATTAAGGGACTGATATCATTCTTACTTACACGTTATATAAGATTTTATCAACGCTCATTTCATATAAGGCAGTTCCGTGTTTCCAGTGCTCCACATAATCTCCCAACAAAGCTTCCACAGCCCTTCGCCCTTCCTCCCACACCTGCTTGACAACTGAATTCGCCCTGAGATATGTCCCTCCTGACAGGTACAATCCATTCGTCCCTATCTTTTCTCACATCACAGCTCTCTTCCCACAGTAGACTCTTCTTTTCTTTCCATAATCTTGATCTGGCTCTTATGCAAGTCACATCTATTCCAAATATATTCTCTCCTACCACCAACCCTCCAACATTACACATCTCCACATACCAATCCTCGAGCTTCAGTCACACTCCTCTCAGCAGCACTTAACCCTGTTAACAACAGTTTATTCTTTCCTGATACAGTGTTCAGAGTTTCTAGAGTAAAATGAAGGATTCCGTCTTTATTAGAAGGAATGCCATCAGAATTTGTGTTTTAAAAGATACCTATCGGTTTTTAACATTATTGTGATAGAACAGTCCTCTTTAATACTAGCAATACCAATGAATTTTTGGTAACGCCCATTGCCAATGGTGGGTGGGCAATCGGAGGGAGTACTTTATAGCAACCATCAAAAGTTTGGAAAAAGTATAATTACTTATTTGTTGTTTACTTACGTGGACAACGTACTTTCTAAAGACATAATGGTTTGTAAGTAGGGTACAGAAACTGAAAGTATCTTTCAGCACGCTCTTATTTATATCAACTCTCTTTCAATCTACTACCGATGCGGGGGTTACTTTAGAAAATATCATATAGTCCCCCTGATCTGTTGAGTAATGAACATAGAATTCGTGCAAGTGAAGCGAATCACAAAGTTAATTTCGAAAATCACGTAAGAAGCTAGGATGTTTTAATGGCAGGATCCATGGTTTTATTTTCCTTATTCAAGAAATGCTTCCCTATAATCCTGAAGATACTCAGGTTAAGCATTTGGTTTTTTAACTAACGAAGTTTTGTGGCACAAATATTTTGCATTTTCTTTACATTAATTAATATTGAGGGTAGTGCCATGCGGAATGATATGCGTTTATCAACGGAAACATGATATACACGCGGAACTATCTATTTCATTTAGATCGACTGCAGAATACGTAAATAACCAGTCAGTTTCCTCTGGCTGCTATATTAATTGTAGTGTCAGTGTTAGTTCTCATCCAGTACACATGAAGATAAAAACGAGCCTTTACTCAACTGAAGCTTATGTGAAGTATCCACCGTCTGAAGTCCCTAGATTTGTCTCATCGTATTTAACATGCAATTTCTTTGTAAATTGTTTTTTCTATAGAACTGCAGTTCATATTATTTCGGTCATTTCTTTATCACAATTCGATAATACGAAAAACAATGTTTTGTTTCTTTACTGTTATGTAGCTGTCGAAACGCATTATAATACATAGAGACTATGTGTCATATTGGCACTCTGTTCTAGCTTAAGCTGAAGCAGTAACGGTTTTATAAAAAGTTGGTTATTGACTTCTGTCAATCCAGAGTTTCTCTTAGATTTGTCAACAGCGGGCTCAGACATTATATAATTTCTATTTCTACCATTGTTATCCTATGCTATGTTTAGTACAAATTATAAATCGTGAATACTGTAATAGATTGAAGTACGAAGCTCCTGCTGTGGATAACGGTAATTTCTCAGATGGAGCAGCAGTTGGTTTTTGATAAATTGATGATTTACGTCTGTTGTTTCGTAGTGTTTCTCAGAATTGGCAACTGCTTCCATAGAATAAAGCCTGTAATGCTATTTATTTCCTTCCCATCACCGAACAATTTCCATTTTCATGAGGAATTAAGATGATAGATTTTCAGCTCGATTCTTCCATTAACGTTCTAAATGCAGAATTTCTTTCGAAGAAGCCGTTATATAGCTGGTACAGGACTATAATGTGCTAAAAAAATTAACAAACTGAGTATAACATCTAATTTAAAGAAATATGTTCAGACTAAGTTCTAAAGTTAGTGAAAAGTTTCGGATATTTCCTTAACATTAGCTATACGATCGTTTCAGATCCAAAAGAAATTTTCTGTGGAAAACGGTATTCCATTTTAGAGACGAGCGGAAAATATAATTAGCAGAGCTACTTCCAACATAGCTTTAGTGTTCTGTTTTATGTTCGGCCAACTAAGTTACAACTTCCTGTATCTGTGCTCTCAAAAGCATCTGCAGTGTAAGATCAACTGTAAACACCAGCAGTGTATCTCAGTTACTCAGGTAAGAATATTCCTACATGCAGTGAAGAAACGCAATATAAAATCTGTAGCAACTGATTATCAATTCTTACAACGAACTTAGTGTAAGGAGGTAACAAATTGCTTTAGATTTCATTTTGAGTGACAAACGCTAAAGACAAGAAAGCTGTTCTTAAACAGCTGGTTTTTGAGCTATTTTAGGTTCATAACAAGAGATAAATAATATTCTAAAAATTATATGGGACCATTAAATTACGAAACTTAAAGTATTCGACACTTGTTAAGGTATTTCCTTACAATTTTCTTACCGACGGCAGTTTAACTAGTTCCCATAACTATGTCAAAGAATTCAGTATCTGTAACATACGGAGTAGTAGGAAGCTGTGATTAACAGCTACATGTTTTCGTTAACGAATCGTTAATGTGAACTCTGTTACACAATATATGTCTACAAAAATCAGGGGCAGTAATTATTGTTCATGTAAAGAGTCAGCGACAAAGATGTGATGAAATATGTTTTTAATTTCTTACTGAGTTGATTTTCCATTCTCAACAGTCTATACTGTTTGTAAGCACTGCCATGAAAGAGGATGTAAACTTCCTAAATGTTGAATGGTGCGGTAAATTGTCATCCACTGTACCGACGAACGGTAATCCTGAGGACTTCATCTAGGAGCGCTTACATTACTTCGGACGCGGAACACTTGATACAAGAACTAGAATGTCTTACATGTGTATTCAAGCATAACTAATGTAGATTGTTTGCTTTCCTGCCATTTGCTGGAAGCGTATCTTCAAAGACAGTAAGGTTTCTGAAAAGATAAAATATTAAAAGAGAATTCGTTCGTCAGTCAACGTTAGGCTCGGTTAGAGATGATCTATGTAAGTAAAGCAGTTATCAATCCGAAGATCTCATGTGTTTTTCTTGGGACACCTGAGTTTCTCCCGTCGTATTGAATGTTGTGCTTTGAAAATGACAGCGTGTGCTCCTGTCGAAATATCGGCGATTGTCGGCGACACCACGCGGTTGCAATCCCATAAGTTATTTTAATATTGTAATCTTGTTTGCAAATTCAGATTGCTGAAGGTGAAGATAAAAAAGCATTTGATAATGAACCTCACTCATCCATAGACGAGATTCATTCAACAGCAGCTGTAAAGTTGAAGGTTGCTCTGGCTGAAGCCGACGAAGAAGAATGTTAAATAAGGCTTTGCACAGGAGGAACTGATCAACTGGAAGTCCTAGACAGCCTCCCCAACCCAAAGCACAAAACGTGATTTGATGTAAAACATTATCAAGAACCAATTCTGAATATAATTGAACAAGGCTCACATACGTGTCAGAATCAGTATTGGTCTTCAAATATTTAATTTACTTTTATGTATGTGTGTAATATGACATTACTTAGGTAAATTCTATAAGTCAATATTGTTGGGAAATTACTTCTGCAGAAACGATGTTTCTGACTGAAATATGTTATTAGGAAGGCAGACAGTTTTTGACATACTAAAATCAGGATTTTTAAAAATTATAAAATTAAATTAAAAAAACACAAATACAAAATTAAAAGTGGGAAAGTTACGAACTAAACATCAAGATGTCTCGGATTCGACTTCTTTTTATTCTGATAATATTCTTGTCGGTTAGACGGAAGGATACCAAGGAAATATAAAATGCTGAAGTGCAGATGTTTTCCGGTTTATCCATATGTTGCCAATGAGCTTAAGTGAACGTGGTGGCCTACAGTAAATGGAAAGACACTGAAATATCTGACGTTGAAGATGATACACATCCTTATATCGACACGTCATCATTATTTCGATGGAGACATCAGGCACGAATAGCACGCATGGAAGAGCAAAGACGATGCAAGATAGAAACTGAAAAAGGTAGAATAAAAAATGATAATAAAACAAAGAAACTAAAAAGTTAACTATTGTGAAAGGAATGGGACAACTAACTCTTCTATAGCTTGAGAAAGAATCTAAAGAAAGAAAGAAAGGAGAAGAGAAATTCGAGAAGAAAGAAAATACAACTCCATGGACCGCTGATAGCATAGGTAAAACTGGATGCACACAGCTCCAAAACCCCAAGAGGTACAAGGAATACTTTAGAAAGAACATATTGTGAAATATGAAAAGTTCGTAAAGAATTCTGAAATGCTACGACGGTATAATGACAGCAAGCGTTTCCTGACGCGTCAACCAGAACATGAAAGTGAACATACAGCAAATTATTTGGTTATTTGGTGCATACATTTGGAGATGGAGGAGAAACATGACCTAATGGATCATGTGTCTCACCTACGTATTTGTATTCAGTACATACAGGAACGGCACAAAAAGTCTATCTTTTTTGCTTCATATGTCTTACCTACAAAGGCAGACAATGTTCAAGATATTAAAATCAGAACTTAAAAAAATACTGAAACAAAATAAAATTAAAAGTGGGGAAGCGCCAGACTACAAATCTAAATGTATGGGGTTCTAACACCGGTCAGTCTCAGAAGTTTTTCTGTCACTTATCACTTCTTTCAAGAATGACAATGTTTGTTGGTGTGAAAAATGCCGAGTCAGAGCGTGGTTTCGAATCCATGACTATAGGGCCTCCTATAGCTGGCTGGGTAAGTTAGTTCAAAGGATAGAGGAAGGCAACGGCATGCTGTCTCGAACAGGACCATGTTTAATAAAACACTGGAGCGTTCAAAGGAGTCTTCGGAATGATTTCTGCTTTACTTACTTAGATCATCTTTAACCGTATCTGACCTTGACAGGCGGACGAAACTCTCTTCTAATATTTTATCCTTTCGAAACCGTTCGTGCGATTGAAGTTGCACTCCCAGCAAATGGTAGAAACGCAAACGATCTACATTCGCTTTCCACCCATTGGTTTTCTGTAAACACTCATCACTTTTACCTAAGAAGTCTGCGGTGGCGCAGCACTGCCTAACCGAGGCATGGAAAAATGTATAATGTGACACAGATATTTGGGATCTGTATCCACATTCATTGACTTGACATGCACCATCCTCAGATTAAGTTGAGTAATTGCTATTACTTGAAATTGGAATTCCTTATTTACGTTTCCCACAGTTTCCAGGTATTGTATTACATACAACTTACGACGTAATTATAGAGAGAAATCAAAGCCTTTTTCATTTAAAAAATGTTAATAAAATAACAAGAAATATCAAGTAAACTAATGTTTTGGAAGAACAGCAACTTTCTAACTGGTTGCTTACGGCAGATCTATGATAACAGCGACTTGAAACACACTAAATGATACTCACATTAAGATTCCTGTAAGAGAAATAACATTTCATCGTTTACCCTGACTAATGAATGGAGCATAATATTTCATTCCGCTAGT
Organism: Schistocerca serialis cubense; assembly: GCF_023864345.2. Classification (NCBI taxonomy): domain Eukaryota; kingdom Metazoa; phylum Arthropoda; class Insecta; order Orthoptera; family Acrididae; genus Schistocerca; species Schistocerca serialis. Next base: position 692,950,675 of record NC_064640.1, on the reverse strand, counting down.
AATAGACAAGAGGAGAATACTCGTGGCGCTGGTGACAGATTCTACTATATATGTTAACAGGCAATCCGTTCAACTGTGCGCCATTTCATTTAGGTAGTCTACAACCTTTTCCATTATTTTCAAGCAGCGTTGATTATTGTAAATAGACAACGCTTAGGGTTCTTTGCCCCGTAAAATAGAAACCAGTTCTACGACAAAATAAATACACACAGAGTAGTTCTTCACATTTTTGTAACCGACTCTTTACGTGAATAGTAATTAGTACTCTTGATTTTTGTATATTTCTATTGTGTAACAAGATTTGTATTAATGATTCGTAAGGGAAAAAAGCTTCGTACTTTTTCGTATGCTAGAGATACTGAATTCTGTTTCACAGTTACATAAACAAGCAAACTTGTGTTCGGTACCGAAAACTGTTGTAGGAAATACCTGCGTAAGTGTTGAAAACTCGAAGTTTCGTATTTTAGTGGTTACAGGTCATTATGAAATCACTATTTATCTTTTGTTACGATTCCGAAATAGCTCAGTAACCAGTTGCTTTAGAACAACTTTATCGTCTTTACTGTTTGCCATTAAAAATGAAATTTGAGGCAGTTTTTTTACTTCCTTCTACTAATTTCGTGTCAAAAATTGTTAATTAGTAGCTACAAATTTTATATTGCAGTTGTTCTTTGTGTGTAGGAAAATTCTTACCTGAATAACTGAGTTACATTGTTGGTGGTGTTTTATTGATCTTACATTGCAAATTATTTTGCAAGCCACTTACACAGAGAAACGTAACGTGATTGGCCCAATGGAAAACGAAACGCTAAAGATATGTTGGATGTAGCTCACCATTTTATATTTTTTGCTCTTCCTTAAATTGAAATACCGTTTTTCACGTAAGATTTCTTTTGGATCTGAAGCTATTTTGTAGCTAATTGTAAGAAAGCACTTGGAACCCTTCAATTCATTTAAGACTTTTCCTGTTCTGGATAACACTATGTGTCAGCAGAAGTAATTGAGTGATTTAACAGACACCAATTGCTGCTGCTTCTGAGCAGCTACCATCACACCTGGTTGGGGGTTCATGCTTTAGTATATTACAGTATCCACGATTTATAACGTTAACTAAACATATTGTAATAGCGGAACAGATCGAAAGTATATTATGGCACATCCCGTCGTTAAGCAAACTACGAGAACCTCCGGAATAACAGAAGTCTGTAATCAACTTTTCATAATACGTTTGTTTCCGTTGCTATTTTCCGCAGCGGCTGTTAACATCTGTTATTAAGTGTTATCTCTTTTGAGCTGACTGCATTAGAGCATGTTATCTTCATCTTCTTCCGTGTTTATAACGACACTCATCCTCAGTATTAAAACAAAAATTTCTTAAATCGCAAAAATTTTATAAAATTATTTCATCGATGTCAGTTACTCCTAAATTACTTTCACGATTTCTTTTCGGTAACATGTACTTCATGTTCATTCAGTGGTGAAAATGGACCTGCTTTTTGTTTTTATTCATATTATTAGGCTTACAATGTCCATATTACCATGCTTTTCACAGTCCAATATCGCCACTCTTGACGCCATGAAAAATTTCTAATTATAAATGGAAGAGATCAAGTTGTGTATGTTCTATGTAAAGGCTCTCTGCTGTTTCACTCCAGACTAAACTACGGGCGACGGACTTTTTCCGCTGACACCAACGTCCGCAAGAATGGCTTACGCTATTTCGGACGCGGAAACCTTGAAGCAAGAACTAGAATGCCATATGTCTGTATTCAAGCAGACTAGCTGCACAGCGAAACAGATCCGTTGTGCTTTGGTGTTTGGACCTTCCACGGAACCTATAGAAGATGAATGCGCAACGTTTGCCTTCCTATCATAAACTATGGCGACACAAGTTATGGGATAGCCATATACACACATACAGAAGACGGTCGTATCGCCTACACAACGTATAAAAGGGAAGTATATTGGCGGCGCTGTCATCTGTACTCAGGTATTTCGTGTAATAAGGTTACCGACGTGACTGGGACGGTACGACAGGCTTTGAATGCGGAATGGAAACTAGAGCTAGACGCTTGGGACATTCCATTTCTGAAATCGTTATGGAGCAGAGTATTCCTCAGGTGATTCATGTGAAAAAGTTTCCGAGGTGGCTGTGGCCGCACGACGGGAATTAACAGACTCTGAACGTGGAACTGTAATTGGAGCTGGACTCATGGGAATTTCATTTCGGAAATCGTTACGGAATTCAGTATTCCTACATCAGCAGTATCTAGAATGTGCAGAGAAAACCAAATTTCAGGCATTACGTCTCACCATGGACAGAGTAGCGGCTTTTGCGTAGTTTTGTCCGTGTTGGCGGACAAGCAACACAGCGTCAAATAACCTCAGAAATCAACCTGAGACGTACGACGAACATATAACAGTGTGGTGACATTAGGCGTTAATGGGCTCTGTCAGCAGATGACTGGCACGAATGCCTTTGCTAACTGCACGATATCGTCTGCAACGCCTCTCCTGGCCCCGTGACCATATGGGTTGGATCTTAGACGACTGGTACACAGTAGCCTGTTCATATAAGTCCCGATTTCAATTGGTAAGAGCTGATGGTAGGGTTTGAGTGTCTTGTAGACACCAGAGTATGGACCTAATTGGTCAACAAGGCACTGAGCAAGGTGATGGTGGTTCTGTATTGGTATGGGTTATGTTTACATGGAATGAACCGACAGTTGATTGAAAATCATTACGTTCGGCTTCTTGCAGACCATTTGCACCCATTTATGAATTTCATGTTCATGAAAAACGATGGAAATTTTATGGACGACAAAGGCTACATCACCGGCCACAATTTTTTGCGATTAGTTTGAGAAAAATTCAGGACAATTAGAGCGAATGATTCGGCAGCCAGATCGCCCATCCAGTATGAATTGGACGTAATTGAAAAGTCAGTTGTGAAGAAAATCCTGCACCGGAACTACGTTAACAGTTATGAACGACTATAGAGGCAGCATGTCCCAATAGTTTTGCAGGGTACTTCGAACGACTATTTCAGGCTATGCCACGTCAAGGTACGGAAATACACCCGGTGAAAGGAGGGTCCGACACGACATTAGGAGTTATCTCATGAGTCCTGTCACCACAGTGTATGATGTGAGCGTGTCTTCAAAGACAAGAAGGGTTTTCAAAGAGTAAAACGTTAGACTAGAATTTCGTGCGAAATCCAAGGTTAGGCTGATGCTCTATTGAAGTCAAGCAACCTTCATTCCAAAGATACCTTTGAACCCCACAGCACTTGAATAGTCGTGGTCCTGTTGGAGGTGGTATGCAATTGCCTCCTCCGACTTTTGAATTGTCTTACCCAGCCAGCTACAGGGAAATCTAAAGTTAAACGTGGATTTCCAAACACGTCCCGATTCGTCACTTTTCACAGCAACAAAGATTCCATTCGAGAAAGAAGTGATAAGTGATAGATAAAACTAATGTGAATGACTGGACATAGAACACGAGACATTTGGATTTGGAATATGGCACTTTTCCACTTTTAATTTAATTTTGTTTTAGTATGTATTTAGCTCTGATTACAGTATGTCAAACATTGTCTGCTTTTGTAGTAAGACAAATAAATCACAAACAGACATTTACCTTAAATCAGAAATATCTTTATCTCTGCAACTAAATGTTATTGACTGATATTCAATATTTGCCTTATAATATTTGCGTAAGTACTTTAATATTATTTACATTCATGAAAACACATGAAATATTTTAAGTTTAACACTATTTCAAAACAACTTAATGGTCATCAGAAGCTGTAATTTCTCTTTCTGTAGATTCTTTTTTTTTGTATCTGGAACCCACAAATCCAGAACCTATGCAGCGTTTCATGTGGTACTGTGCTTCTTGTTCAGGCACGTTCAGATTTATTTGTTGAAGTAGTCTTACATCTTGACCTTCAAAACACTTTTCCAATTGTCTTGAGAGGGTTTCTAATATTTTCAGTATATTAAATCCTCCTGAGGCAAGTCTTGCTTTACGTTCCTCTTCTTCGGCTTCAGCCAGAGCGGTCTTCCGTTTCATAGTTGCTCTTGCCTGAATCATTTCTCTGAATGAGTAGAATTAATCATCAAATGGCGTTTTACATTCCTTTCAGTTATCTCAATAAAACAGGATCCAGTACATTCTCGTGCCTTAATATCTAGTTTTTGTGTCATTCCTGTATGTGCTAAATACAGATACGTAGGTGAGCCACATGATACATTAGGTCATGTTTCTCCTCCATCTCCAAACGAATGCACCAAGTAACCAAATAATTTGCTGTATGTTCACTTACATGTTCTGGATGGTCCTTCAGGAAACACAGCATTTCAGAAATCTTTATGAACTTTTCATATTTCTCAAATTGTTCTTTCAAACGTTTTCCTTGTTCCTCTTCAGACAAAACTTCTCGTTTTGGTTTTGGAGCTGTGTTTATTACGGTTCTGACGAATCCTGGTTTACCTATGGCATCAACGCTCCATGGATAGAAGAGCTAGTTTCAGCTTATGCAAATTTTCTTTCTCATTCCTTTCACTTTAGTCAATTTTTTATTTTCTGTGTTTTATTTTCATTTGTTGTTCTACCATTTCCAGTTTATTCCTTCTATCGTCTTTGCTCTTCCATGCGTTCTATTCGTGCCTGATATCTCCATCGGAATAACGATGACGTGTCAATATTAATATGTGTATCATCCTCAAAGTCAGATATTTCAATGTCTTTCCATTTACTGTAGTCCACCATGTTCACTTCAGCTGATTAGCAACATATGGATACGCCTGAAAACAACTGCACTTCAGCATTTTATATTTCCATGGGATCTATACCTCTCGCTCATTTCTGTGAAAGCATGCATCAAACAGTGCCATTTCCATATTTTACAAAACGCATTTTTGTCTGTAGGTCTCGACTAGATTACGGCAATTTTATCCCGTAGAATATCCCAAAGATTGGTTTCTTCAACGGATGGCTCCATCTACACAGGGGATAGGGGGCTGCAGCGATGTCTTCTGGCCGACACACTTTTGGTTTTCCGCGGCATATAAAGGAGCTGCCGTTTACGGTATTAATCAGTTCTGGCGAGATGTAGCAAACAGTGTTCTGACTTGAAGATGGCGGCCAGGGAGACCCATGAAATATCGTGTCAAGATGATTGCATAATAAGGCAGCATAACCGACAAGAATATTAACAGAACAAGAAGATATGTTATGTTCATGCCCGACGTCAAGTGTCGTGATATTGGAGATTGAAAGGAAAACTGTAGTTTCAGGATGGATGTTTAAAAAAGGAGAGACAGATGAAAAGTATAAAGTACCGATACGTCAGAAAATATCACAGGAACGTACCATAGCTGCAGAGTAACGAGTCATTATTATTCTTGCTGCTTATTACAGCATTATAAACATTTTCGTAAAGACACATTGAAGCAAATAGTATCACTTATTTTCGCTTTTGACGCTATCAGTCTTTCAAAATATTTTATAGTGCGATATATTATGCTTCCTGTGTCGAAATGAAGCTGTAGGCTAAGGAAAGGTACGTCCACATTAAGTTGTAAAGAAATAATCAGAATACGTTGCGGTGTGTACTGCACAAAAAAATTAAGGGACTGATATCATTCTTACTTACACGTTATATAAGATTTTATCAACGCTCATTTCATATAAGGCAGTTCCGTGTTTCCAGTGCTCCACATAATCTCCCAACAAAGCTTCCACAGCCCTTCGCCCTTCCTCCCACACCTGCTTGACAACTGAATTCGCCCTGAGATATGTCCCTCCTGACAGGTACAATCCATTCGTCCCTATCTTTTCTCACATCACAGCTCTCTTCCCACAGTAGACTCTTCTTTTCTTTCCATAATCTTGATCTGGCTCTTATGCAAGTCACATCTATTCCAAATATATTCTCTCCTACCACCAACCCTCCAACATTACACATCTCCACATACCAATCCTCGAGCTTCAGTCACACTCCTCTCAGCAGCACTTAACCCTGTTAACAACAGTTTATTCTTTCCTGATACAGTGTTCAGAGTTTCTAGAGTAAAATGAAGGATTCCGTCTTTATTAGAAGGAATGCCATCAGAATTTGTGTTTTAAAAGATACCTATCGGTTTTTAACATTATTGTGATAGAACAGTCCTCTTTAATACTAGCAATACCAACGAATTTTTGGTAACGCCCATTGCCAATGGTGGGTGGGCAATCGGAGGGAGTACTTTATAGCAACCATCAAAAGTTTGGAAAAAGTATAATTAGTTATTTGTTGTTTACTTACGTGGACATCGTACTTTTTAAAGACATAATGGTTTGTAAGTAGGGTACAGAAACTGAAAGTATCTTTCAGCACGCTCTTATTTATATCAACTCTCTTTCAATCTACTACCGATGCGGGGGTTACTTTAGAAAATATCATATAGTCCCCCTGATCTGTAGAGTAATGAACATAGAATTCGTGCAAGTGAAGCGAATCACAAAGTTAATTTCGAAAATCACGTAAGAAGCTAGGATGTTTTAATGGCAGGATCCATGGTTTTATTTTCCTTATTCAAGAAATGCTTCCCTATAATCCTGAAGATACTCAGGTTAAGCATTTGGTTTTTTAACTAACGAAGTTTTGTGGCACAAATATTTTGCATTTTCTTTACATTAATTAATATTGAGGGTAGTGCCATGCGGAATGATATGCGTTTATCAACGGAAACATGATATACACGCGGAACTATCTATTTCATTTAGATCGACTGCAGAATACGTAAATAACCAGTCAGTTTCCTCTGGCTGCTATATTAATTGTAGTGTCAGTGTTAGTTCTCATCCAGTACACATGAAGATAAAAACGAGCCTTTACTCAACTGAAGCTTATGTGAAGTATCCACCGTCTGAAGTCCCTAGATTTGTCTCATCGTATTTAACATGCAATTTCTTTGTAAATTGTTTTTTCTATAGAACTGCAGTTCATATTATTTCGGTCATTTCTTTATCACAATTCGATAATACGAAAAACAATGTTTTGTTTCTTTACTGTTATGTAGCTGTCGAAACGCATTATAATACATAGAGACTATGTGTCATATTGGCACTCTGTTCTAGCTTAAGCTGAAGCAGTAACGGTTTTATAAAAAGTTGGTTATTGACTTCTGTCAATCCAGAGTTTCTCTTAGATTTGTCAACAGCGGGCTCAGACATTATATAATTTCTATTTCTACCATTGTTATCCTATGCTATGTTTAGTACAAATTATAAATCGTGAATACTGTAATAGATTGAAGTACGAAGCTCCTGCTGTGGATAACGGTAATTTCTCAGATGGAGCAGCAGTTGGTTTTTGATAAATTGATGATTTACGTCTGTTGTTTCGTAGTGTTTCTCAGAATTGGCAACTGCTTCCATAGAATAAAGCCTGTAATGCTATTTGTTTCCTTCCCATCACCGAACAATTTCCATTTTCATGAGGAATTAAGATGATAGATTTTCAGCTCGATTCTTCCATTAACGTTCTAAATGCAGAATTTCTTTCGAAGAAGCCGTTATATAGCTGGTACAGGACTATAATGTGCTAAAAAAATTAACAAACTGAGTATAACATCTAATTTAAAGAAATATGTTCAGACTAAGTTCTAAAGTTAGTGAAAAGTTTCGGATATTTCCTTAACATTAGCTATACGATCGTTTCAGATCCAAAAGAAATTTTCTGTGGAAAACGGTATTCCATTTTAGAGACGAGCGGAAAATATAATTAGCAGAGCTACTTCCAACATAGCTTTAGTGTTCTGTTTTATGTTCGGCCAACTAAGTTACAACTTCCTGTATCTGTGCTCTCAAAAGCATCTGCAGTGTAAGATCAACTGTAAACACCAGCAGTGTATCTCAGTTACTCAGGTAAGAATATTCCTACATGCAGTGAAGAAACGCAATATAAAATCTGTAGCAACTGATTATCAATTCTTACAACGAACTTAGTGTAAGGAGGTAACAAATTGCTTTAGATTTCATTTTGAGTGACAAACGCTAAAGACAAGAAAGCTGTTCTTAAACAGCTGGTTTTTGAGCTATTTTAGGTTCATAACAAGAGATAAATAATATTCTAAAAATTATATGGGACCATTAAATTACGAAACTTAAAGTATTCGACACTTGTTAAGGTATTTCCTTACAATTTTCTTACCGACGGCAGTTTAACTAGTTCCCATAACTATGTCAAAGAATTCAGTATCTGTAACATACGGAGTAGTAGGAAGCTGTGATTAACAGCTACATGTTTTCGTTAACGAATCGTTAATGTGAACTCTGTTACACAATATATGTCTACAAAAATCAGGGGCAGTAATTATTGTTCATGTAAAGAGTCAGCGACAAAGATGTGATGAAATATGTTTTTAATTTCTTACTGAGTTGATTTTCCATTCTCAACAGTCTATACTGTTTGTAAGCACTGCCATGAAAGAGGATGTAAACTTCCTAAATGTTGAATGGTGCGGTAAATTGTCATCCACTGTACCGACGAACGGTAATCCTGAGGACTTCATCTAGGAGCGCTTACATTACTTCGGACGCGGAACACTTGATACAAGAACTAGAATGTCTTACATGTGTATTCAAGCATAACTAATGTAGATTGTTTGCTTTCCTGCCATTTGCTGGAAGCGTATCTTCAAAGACAGTAAGGTTTCTGAAAAGATAAAATATTAAAAGAGAATTCGTTCGTCAGTCAACGTTAGGCTCGGTTAGAGATGATCTATGTAAGTAAAGCAGTTATCAATCCGAAGATCTCATGTGTTTTTCTTGGGACACCTGAGATTCTCCCGTCGTATTGAATGTTGTGCTTTGAAAATGACAGCGTGTGCTCCTGTAGAAATATCGGCGATTGTCGGCGACACCACGCGGTTGCAATCCCATAAGTTATTTTAATATTGTAATCTTGTTTGCAAATTCAGATTGCTGAAGGTGAAGATAAAAAAGCATTTGATAATGAACCTCACTCATCCATAGACGAGATTCATTCAACAGCAGCTGTAAAGTTGAAGGTTGCTCTGGCTGAAGCCGACGAAGAAGAATGTTAAATAAGGCTTTGCACAGGAGGAACTGATCAACTGGAAGTCCTAGACAGCCTCCCCAACCCAAAGCACAAAACGTGATTTGATGTAAAACATTATCAAGAACCAATTCTGAATATAATTGAACAAGGCTCACATACGTGTCAGAATCAGTATTGGTCTTCAAATATTTAATTTACTTTTATGTATGTGTGTAATATGACATTACTTAGGTAAATTCTATAAGTCAATATTGTTGGGAAATTACTTCTGCAGAAACGATGTTTCTGACTGAAATATGTTATTAGGAAGGCAGACAGTTTTTGACATACTAAAATCAGGATTTTTAAAAATTATAAAATTAAATTAAAAAAACACAAATACAAAATTAAAAGTGGGAAAGTTACGAACTAAACATCAAGATGTCTCGGATTCGACTTCTTTTTATTCTGATAATATTCTTGTCGGTTAGACGGAAGGATACCAAGGAAATATAAAATGCTGAAGTGCAGATGTTTTCCGGTTTATCCATATGTTGCCAATGAGCTTAAGTGAACGTGGTGGCCTACAGTAAATGGAAAGACACTGAAATATCTGACGTTGAAGATGATACACATCCTTATATCGACACGTCATCATTATTTCGATGGAGACATCAGGCACGAATAGCACGCATGGAAGAGCAAAGACGATGCAAGAAAGAAACTGAAAAAGGTAGAATAAATAATGATAATAAAACAAAGAAACTAAAAAGTTAACTATTGTGAAAGGAATGGGACAACTAACTCTTCTATAGCTTGAGAAAGAATCTAAAGAAAGAAAGAAAGGAGAAGAGAAATTCGAGGAGAAAGAAAATACAACTCCATGGACCGCTGATAGCATAGGTAAAACTGGATGCACACAGCTCCAAAACCCCAAGAGGTACAAGGAATACTTTAGAAAGAACATATTGTGAAATATGAAAAGTTCGTAAAGAATTCTGAAATGCTACGACGGTATAATGACAGCAAGCGTTTCCTGACGCGTCAACCAGAACATGAAAGTGAACATACAGCAAATTATTTGGTTATTTGGTGCATACATTTGGAGATGGAGGAGAAACATGACCTAATGGATCATGTGTCTCACCTACGTATTTGTATTCAGTACATACAGGAACGGCACAAAAAGTCTATCTTTTTTGCTTCATATGTCTTACCTACAAAGGCAGACAATGTTCAAGATATTAAAATCAGAACTTAAAAAAATACTGAAACAAAATAAAATTAAAAGTGGGGAAGCGCCAGACTACAAATCTAAATGTATGGGGTTCTAACACCGGTCAGTCTCAGAAGTTTTTCTGTCACTTATCACTTCTTTCAAGAATGACAATGTTTGTTGGTGTGAAAAATGCCGAGTCAGAGCGTGGTTTCGAATCCATGACTATAGGGCCTCCTATAGCTGGCTGGGTAAGTTAGTTCAAAGGATAGAGGAAGGCAACGGCATGCTGTCTCGAACAGGACCATGTTTAATAAAACACTGGAGCGTTCAAAGGAGTCTTCGGAATGATTTCTGCTTTACTTACTTAGATCATCTTTAACCGTATCTGACCTTGACAGGCGGACGAAACTCTCTTCTAATATTTTATCCTTTCGAAACCGTTCGTGCGATTGAAGTTGCACTCCCAGCAAATGGTAGAAACGCAAACGATCTACATTCGCTTTCCACCCATTGGTTTTCTGTAAACACTCATCACTTTTACCTAAGAAGTCTGCGGTGGCGCAGCACTGCCTAACCGAGGCATGGAAAAATGTATAATGTGACACAGATATTTGGGATCTGTATCCACAAGGTGGGAATTTAAGGAGATGGGACCTGGATAAACTGAAAGAACCAGAGGTTGTACAGAGATTCAGGGAGAGCATAAGGGAGCAATTGACAGGAATGAGGGAAATAAATACAGTAGAAGAAGAATGGGTAGCTTTGAGGGATGAAGTAGTGAAGGCAGCAGAGGATCAAGTAGGTAAAAAGACGAGGGCTAGTAGAAATCCTTGGGTAACAGAAGAAATATTGAATTTAATTGATGAAAGGAGAAAATATAAAAATGCAGTAAGTGAAACAGGCAAAAAGGAATACAAATGTCTCAAAAATGAGATCGACAGGAAGTGCAAAATGGCTAAGCAGGGATGGCTAGAGGACAAATGTAAGGATGTAGAGGCCTATCTCACTAGGGGTAAGATAGATACCGCCTACAGGAAAATTAAAGAGACCTTTGGAGATCAGAGAACGACTTGTATGAATATCAAGAGCTCAGATGGAAACCCAGTTCTAAGCAAAGAAGGGAAAGCAGAAAGGTGGAAGGAGTATATAGAGGGTCTATACAAGGGCGATGTACTTGAGGACAATATTATGGAAATGGAAGAGGATGTAGATGAAGATGAAATGGGAGATACGATACTGCGTGAAGAGTTTGACAGAGCACTGAAAGACCTGAGTCGAAACAAGGCCCCCGGAGTAGACAATATTCCATTGGAACTACTGACGGCCGTGGGAGAGCCAGTCCTGACAAAACTCTACCATCTGGTGAGCAAGATGTATGAAACAGGCGAAATACCCTCAGACTTCAAGAAGAATATAATAATTCCAATCCCGAAGAAAGCAGGTGTTGACAGATGTGAAAATTACCGAACTATCAGCTTAATAAGTCACAGCTGCAAAATACTAACACGAATTCTTTACAGACGAATGGAAAAACTAGTAGAAGCCAACCTCGGGGAAGATCAGTTTGGATTCCGTAGAAACACTGGAACACGTGAAGCAATACTGACCTTACGACTTATCTTAGAAGAAAGATTAAGGAAAGGCAAACCTACGTTTCTAGCATTTGTAGACTTAGAGAAAGCTTTTGACAATGTTGACTGGAATACTCTCTTTCAAATTCTAAAGGTGGCAGGGGTAAAATACAGGGAGCGAAAGGCTATTTACAATTTGTACAGAAACCAGATGGCAGTTATAAGAGTCGAGGGACATGAAAGGGAAGCAGTGGTTGGGAAGGGAGTAAGACAGGGTTGTAGCCTCTCCCCGATGTTGTTCAATCTGTATATTGAGCAAGCAGTAAAGGAAACAAAAGAAAAATTCGGGGTAGGTATTAAAATTCATGGAGAAGAAATAAAAACTTTGAGGTTCGCCGATGACATTGTAATTCTGTCAGAGACAGCAAAGGACTTGGAAGAGCAGTTGAATGGAATGGACAGTGTCTTGAAAGGAGGATATAAGATGAACATCAACAAAAGCAAAACAAGGATAATGGAATGTAGTCTAATTAAGTCGGGTGATGCTGAGGGAATTAGATTAGGAAATGAGGCACTTAAAGTAGTAAAGGAGTTTTGCTATTTGGGGAGCAAAATAACTGATGATGGTCGAAGTAGAGAGGATATAAAATGTAGGCTGGCAATGGCAAGGAAAGCGTTTCTGAAGAAGAGAAATTTGTTAACATCCAGTATTGATTTAAGTGTCAGGAAGTCATTTCTGAAAGTATTCGTATGGAGTGTAGCCATGTATGGAAGTGAAACATGGACGATAAATAGTTTGGACAAGAAGAGAATAGAAGCTTTCGAAATGTGGTGCTACAGAAGAATGCTGAAGATTAGATGGGTAGATCACATAACTAATGAGGAAGTATTGAATAGGATTGGGGAGAAGAGAAGTTTGTGGCACAACTTGACCAGAAGAAGGGATCGGTTGGTAGGACATGTTCTGAGGCATCAAGGGATCACCAATTTAGTATTGGAGGGCAGCGTGGAGGGTAAAAATCGTAGAGGGAGACCAAGAGATGAATACACTAAGCAGATTCAGAAGGATGTAGGTTGCAGTAGGTACTGGGAGATGAAAAAGCTTGCACAGGATAGAGTAGCATGGAGAGCTGCATCAAACCAGTCTCAGGACTGAAGACCACAACAACAACAACATCCACATTCATTGACTTGACATGCACCATCCTCAGATTAAGTTGAGTAATTGCTATTACTTGAAATTGGAATTCCTTATTTACGTTTCCCACAGTTTCCAGGTATTGTATTACATACAACTTACGACGTAATTATAGAGACAAATCAAAGCCTTTTTCATTTAAAAAATGTTAATAAAATAACAAGAAATATCAAGTAAACTAATGTTTTGGAAGAACAGCAACTTTCTAACTGGTTGCTTACGGCAGATCTATGATAACAGCGACTTGAAACACACTAAATGATACTCACATTAAGATTCCTGTAAGAGAAATAACATTTCATCGTTTACCCTGACTAATGAATGGAGCATAATATTTCATTCCGCTAGTAATAGACAAGAGGAGAATACTCGTGGCGCTGGTGACAGATTCTACTATATATGTTAACAGGCAATCCGTTCAACTGTGCGCCATTTCATTTAGGTAGTCTACAACCTTTTCCATTATTTTCAAGCAGCGTTGATTATTGTAAATAGACAACGCTTAGGGTTCTTTGCCCCGTAAAATAGAAACCAGTTCTACGACAAAATAAATACACACAGAGTAGTTCTTCACATTTTTGTAACCGACTCTTTACGTGAATAGTAATTAGTACTCTTGATTTTTGTATATTTCTATTGTGTAACAAGATTTGTATTAATGATTCGTAAGGGAAAAAAGCTTCGTACTTTTTCGTATGCTAGAGATACTGAATTCTGTTTCACAGTTACATAAACAAGCAAACTTGTGTTCGGTACCGAAAACTGTTGTAGGAAATACCTGCGTAAGTGTTGAAAACTCGAAGTTTCGTATTTTAGTGGTTACAGGTCATTATGAAATCACTATTTATCTTTTGTTACGATTCCGAAATAGCTCAGTAACCAGTTGCTTTAGAACAACTTTATCGTCTTTACTGTTTGCCATTAAAAATGAAATTTGAGGCAGTTTTTTTACTTCCTTCTACTAATTTCGTGTCAAAAATTGTTAATTAGTAGCTACAAATTTTATATTGCAGTTGTTCTTTGTGTGTAGGAAAATTCTTACCTGAATAACTGAGTTACATTGTTGGTGGTGTTTTATTGATCTTACATTGCAAATTATTTTGCAAGCCACTTACACAGAGAAACGTAACGTGATTGGCCCAATGGAAAACGAAACGCTAAAGATATGTTGGATGTAGCTCACCACTTTATATTTTTTGCTCTTCCTTAAATTGAAATACCGTTTTTCACGTAAGATTTCTTTTGGATCTGAAGCTATTTTGTAGCTAATTGTAAGAAAGCACTTGGAACCCTTCAATTCATTTAAGACTTTTCCTGTTCTGGATAACACTATGTGTCAGCAGAAGTAATTGAGTGATTTAACAGACACCAATTGCTGCTGCTTCTGAGCAGCTACCATCACACCTGGTTGGGGGTTCATGCTTTAGTATATTACAGTATCCACGATTTATAACGTTAACTAAACATATTGTAATAGCGGAACAGATCGAAAGTATATTATGGCACATCCCGTCGTTAAGCAAACTACGAGAACCTCCGGAATAACAGAAGTCTGTAATCAACTTTTCATAATACGTTTGTTTCCGTTGCTATTTTCCGCAGCGGCTGTTAACATCTGTTATTAAGTGTTATCTCTTTTGAGCTGACTGCATTAGAGCATGTTATCTTCATCTTCTTCCGTGTTTATAACGACACTCATCCTCAGTATTAAAACAAAAATTTCTTAAATCGCAAAAATTTTATAAAATTATTTCATCGATGTCAGTTACTCCTAAATTACTTTCACGATTTCTTTTCGGTAACATGTACTTCATGTTCATTCAGTGGTGAAAATGGACCTGCTTTTTGTTTTTATTCATATTATTAGGCTTACAATGTCCATATTACCATGCTTTTCACAGTCCAATATCGCCACTCTTGACGCCATGAAAAATTTCTAATTATAAATGGAAGAGATCAAGTTGTGTATGTTCTATGTAAAGGCTCTCTGCTGTTTCACTCCAGACTAAACTATGGGCGACGGCCTTTTTCCGCTGACACCAACGTCCGCAAGAATGGCTTACGCTATTTCGGACGCGGAAACCTTGAAGCAAGAACTAGAATGCCATATGTCTGTATTCAAGCAGACTAGCTGCACAGCGAAACAGATCCGTTGTGCTTTGGTGTTTGGACCTTCCACGGAACCTATAGAAGATGAATGCGCAACGTTTGCCTTCCTATCATAAACTATGGCGACACAAGTTATGGGATAGCCATATACACACATACAGAAGACGGTCATATCGCCTACACAACGTATAAAAGGGAAGTATATTGGCGGCGCTGTCATCTGTACTCAGGTATTTCGTGTAATAAGGTTACCGACGTGACTGGGACGGTACGACAGGCTTTGAATGCGGAATGGAAACTAGAGCTAGACGCTTGGGACATTCCATTTCTGAAATCGTTATGGAGCTGAGTATTCCTCAGGTGATTCATGTGAAAAAGTTTCCGAGGTGGCTGTGGCCGCACGACGGGAATTAACAGACTCTGAACGTGGAACTGTAATTGGAGCTGGACTCATGGGAATTTCATTTCGGAAATCGTTACGGAATTCAGTATTCCTACATCAGCAGTATCTAGAATGTGCAGAGAAAACCAAATTTCAGGCATTACGTCTCACCATGGACAGAGTAGCGGCTTTTGCGTAGTTTTGTCCGTGTTGGCGGACAAGCAACACAGCGTCAAATAACCTCAGAAATCAACCTGAGACGTACGACGAACATATAACAGTGTGGTGACATTAGGCGTTAATGGGCTCTGTCAGCAGATGACTGGCACGAATGCCTTTGCTAACTGCACGATATCGTCTGCAACGCCTCTCCTGGCCCCGTGACCATATGGGTTGGATCTTAGACGACTGGTACACAGTAGCCTGTTCATATAAGTCCCGATTTCAATTGGTAAGAGCTGATGGTAGGGTTTGAGTGTCTTGTAGACACCAGAGTATGGACCTAATTGGTCAACAAGGCACTGAGCAAGGTGATGGTGGTTCTGTATTGGTATGGGTTATGTTTACATGGAATGAACCGACAGTTGATTGAATATCATTACGTTCGGCTTCTTGCAGACCATTTGCACCCATTTATGAATTTCATGTTCATGAAAAACGATGGAAATTTTATGGACGACAAAGGCTACATCACCGGCCACAATTTTTTGCGATTAGTTTGAGAAAAATTCAGGACAATTAGAGCGAATGATTCGGCAGCCAGATCGCCCATCCAGTATGAATTGGACGTAATTGAAAAGTCAGTTGTGAAGAAAATCCTGCACCGGAACTACGTTAACAGTTATGAACGACTATAGAGGCAGCATGTCCCAATAGTTTTGCAGGGTACTTCGAACGACTATTTCAGGCTATGCCACGTCAAGGTACGGAAATACACCCGGTGAAAGGAGGGTCCGACACGACATTAGGAGTTATCTCATGAGTCCTGTCACCACAGTGTATGATGTGAGCGTGTCTTCAAAGACAAGAAGGGTTTTCAAAGAGTAAAACGTTAGACTAGAATTTCGTGCGAAATCCAAGGTTAGGCTGATGCTCTATTGAAGTCAAGCAACCTTCATTCCAAAGATACCTTTGAACCCCACAGCACTTGAATAGTCGTGGTCCTGTTGGAGGTGGTATGCAATTGCCTCCTCCGACTTTTGAATTGTCTTACCCAGCCAGCTACAGGGAAATCTAAAGTTAAACGTGGATTTCCAAACACGTCCCGATTCGTCACTTTTCACAGCAACAAAGATTCCATTCGAGAAAGAAGTGATAAGTGATAGATAAAACTAATGTGAATGACTGGACATAGAACACGAGACATTTGGATTTGGAATATGGCACTTTTCCACTTTTAATTTAATTTTGTTTTAGTATGTATTTAGCTCTGATTACAGTATGTCAAACATTGTCTGCTTTTGTAGTAAGACAAATAAATCACAAACAGACATTTACCTTAAATCAGAAATATCTTTATCTCTGCAACTAAATGTTATTGACTGATATTCAATATTTGCCTTATAATATTTGCGTAAGTACTTTAATATTATTTACATTCATGAAAACACATGAAATATTTTAAGTTTAACACTATTTCAAAACAACTTAATGGTCATCAGAAGCTGTAATTTCTCTTTCTGTAGATTCTTTTTTTTTGTATCTGGAACCCACAAATCCAGAACCTATGCAGCGTTTCATGTGGTACTGTGCTTCTTGTTCAGGCACGTTCAGATTTATTTGTTGAAGTAGTCTTACATCTTGACCTTCAAAACACTTTTCCAATTGTCTTGAGAGGGTTTCTAATATTTTCAGTATATTAAATCCTCCTGAGGCAAGTCTTGCTTTACGTTCCTCTTCTTCGGCTTCAGCCAGAGCGGTCTTCCGTTTCATAGTTGCTCTTGCCTGAATCATTTCTCTGAATGAGTAGAATTAATCATCAAATGGCGTTTTACATTCCTTTCAGTTATCTCAATAAAACAGGATCCAGTACATTCTCGTGCCTTAATATCTAGTTTTTGTGTCATTCCTGTATGTGCTAAATACAGATACGTAGGTGAGCCACATGATACATTAGGTCATGTTTCTCCTCCATCTCCAAACGAATGCACCAAGTAACCAAATAATTTGCTGTATGTTCACTTACATGTTCTGGATGGTCCTTCAGGAAACACAGCATTTCAGAAATCTTTATGAACTTTTCATATTTCTCAAATTGTTCTTTCAAACGTTTTCCTTGTTCCTCTTCAGACAAAACTTCTCGTTTTGGTTTTGGAGCTGTGTTTATTACGGTTCTGACGAATCCTGGTTTACCTATGGCATCAACGCTCCATGGATAGAAGAGCTAGTTTCAGCTTATGCAAATTTTCTTTCTCATTCCTTTCACTTTAGTCAATTTTTTATTTTCTGTGTTTTATTTTCATTTGTTGTTCTACCATTTCCAGTTTATTCCTTCTATCGTCTTTGCTCTTCCATGCGTTCTATTCGTGCCTGATATCTCCATCGGAATAACGATGACGTGTCAATATTAATATGTGTATCATCCTCAAAGTCAGATATTTCAATGTCTTTCCATTTACTGTAGTCCACCATGTTCACTTCAGCTGATTAGCAACATATGGATACGCCTGAAAACAACTGCACTTCAGCATTTTATATTTCCATGGGATCTATACCTCTCGCTCATTTCTGTGAAAGCATGCATCAAACAGTGCCATTTCCATATTTTACAAAACGCATTTTTGTCTGTAGGTCTCGACTAGATTACGGCAATTTTATCCCGTAGAATATCCCAAAGATTGGTTTCTTCAACGGATGGCTCCATCTACACAGGGGATAGGGGGCTGCAGCGATGTCTTCTGGCCCACACACTTTTGGTTTTCCGCGGCATATAAAGGAGCTGCCGTTTACGGTATTAATCAGTTCTGGCGAGATGTAGCAAACAGTGTTCTGACTTGAAGATGGCGGCCAGGGAGACCCATGAAATATCGTGTCAAGATGATTGCATAATAAGGCAGCATAACCGACAAGAATATTAACAGAACAAGAAGATATGTTATGTTCATGCCCGACGTCAAGTGTCGTGATATTGGAGATTGAAAGGAAAACTGTAGTTTCAGGATGGATGTTTAAAAAAGGAGAGACAGATGAAAAGTATAAAGTACCGATACGTCAGAAAATATCACAGGAACGTACCATAGCTGCAGAGTAACGAGTCATTATTATTCTTGCTGCTTATTACAGCATTATAAACATTTTCGTAAAGACACATTGAAGCAAATAGTATCACTTATTTTCGCTTTTGACGCTATCAGTCTTTCAAAATATTTTATAGTGCGATATATTATGCTTCCTGTGTCGAAATGAAGCTGTAGGCTAAGGAAAGGTACGTCCACATTAAGTTGTAAAGAAATAATCAGAATACGTTGCGGTGTGTACTGCACAAAAAAATTAAGGGACTGATATCATTCTTACTTACACGTTATATAAGATTTTATCAACGCTCATTTCATATAAGGCAGTTCCGTGTTTCCAGTGCTCCACATAATCTCCCAACAAAGCTTCCACAGCCCTTCGCCCTTCCTCCCACACCTGCTTGACAACTGAATTCGCCCTGAGATATGTCCCTCCTGACAGGTACAATCCATTCGTCCCTATCTTTTCTCACATCACAGCTCTCTTCCCACAGTAGACTCTTCTTTTCTTTCCATAATCTTGATCTGGCTCTTATGCAAGTCACATCTATTCCAAATATATTCTCTCCTACCACCAACCCTCCAACATTACACATCTCCACATACCAATCCTCGAGCTTCAGTCACACTCCTCTCAGCAGCACTTAACCCTGTTAACAACAGTTTATTCTTTCCTGATACAGTGTTCAGAGTTTCTAGAGTAAAATGAAGGATTCCGTCTTTATTAGAAGGAATGCCATCAGAATTTGTGTTTTAAAAGATACCTATCGGTTTTTAACATTATTGTGATAGAACAGTCCTCTTTAATACTAGCAACACCAACGAATTTTTGGTAACGCCCATTGCCAATGGTGGGTGGGCAATCGGAGGGAGTACTTTATAGCAACCATCAAAAGTTTGGAAAAAGTATAATTAGTTATTTGTTGTTTACTTACGTGGACAACGTACTTTTTAAAGACATAATGGTTTGTAAGTAGGGTACAGAAACTGAAAGTATCTTTCAGCACGCTCTTATTTATATCAACTCTCTTTCAATCTACTACCGATGCGGGGGTTACTTTAGAAAATATCATATAGTCCCCCTGATCTGTAGAGTAATGAACATAGAATTCGTGCAAGTGAAGCGAATCACAAAGTTAATTTCGAAAATCACGTAAGAAGCTAGGATGTTTTAATGGCAGGATCCATGGTTTTATTTTCCTTATTCAAGAAATGCTTCCCTATAATCCTGAAGATACTCAGGTTAAGCATTTGGTTTTTTAACTAACGAAGTTTTGTGGCACAAATATTTTGCATTTTCTTTACATTAATTAATATTGAGGGTAGTGCCATGCGGAATGATATGCGTTTATCATCGGAAACATGATATACACGCGGAACTATCTATTTCATTTAGATCGACTGCAGAATACGTAAATAACCAGTCAGTTTCCTCTGGCTGCTATATTAATTGTAGAGTCAGTGTTAGTTCTCATCCAGTACACATGAAGATAAAAACGAGCCTTTACTCAACAGAAGCTTATGTGAAGTATCCACCGTCTGAAGTCCCTAGATTTGTCTCATCGTATTTAACATGCAATTTCTTTGTAAATTGTTTTTTCTATAGAACTGCAGTTCATATTATTTCGGTCATTTCTTTATCACAATTCGATAATACGAAAAACAATGTTTTGTTTCTTTACTGTTATGTAGCTGTCGAAACGCATTATAATACTGAGAGACTATGTGTCATATTGGCACTCTGTTCTAGCTTAAGCTGAAGCAGTAACAGTTTTATAAAAAGTCGGTTATTGACTTCTGTCAATCCAGAGTTTCTCTTAGATTTGTCAACAGCGGGCTCAGACATTATATACTTTCTATTTCTACCATTGTTATCCTATGCTATGTTTAGTACAAATTATAAATCGTGAATACTGTAATAGATTGAAGTACGAAGCTCCTGCTGTGGATAACGGTAATTTCTCAGATGGAGCAGCAGTTGGTTTTTGATAAATTGATGATTTACGTCTGTTGTTTCGTAGTGTTTCTCAGAATTGGCAACTGCTTCCATAGAATAAAGCCTGTAATGCTATTTGTTTCCTTCCCGTCACCGAACAATTTCCATTTTCATGAGGAATTAAGATGATAGATTTTCAGCTCGAGTCTTCCATTAACGTTCTAAATGCAGAATTTTTTTCGAAGAAGCCGTTATATAGCTGGTACAGGACTATAATGTGCTAAAAAAAGTAACAAACTGAGTATAACATCTAATTTAAAGAAATATGTTCAGACTAAGTTCTAAAGTAAGTGAAAAGTTTCAGATATTTCCTTAACATTAGCTATACGATCGTTTCAGATCCAAAAGAAATTTTCTGTGGAAAACGGTATTCCATTTTAGAGACGAGCGGAAAATATAATTAGCAGAGCTACTTCCAACATAGCTTTAGTGTTCTGTGTTATGTTCGGCCAACTAAGTTACAACTTCCTGTATCTGTGCTCTCAAAAGCATCTGCAGTGTAAGATCAACTGTAAACACCAGCAGTGTATCTCAGTTACTCAGGTAAGAATATTCCTACATGCAGTGAAGAAACGCAATATAAAATCTGTAGCAACTGATTATCAATTCTTACAACGAACTTAGTGTAAGGAGGTAACAAATTGCATTAGATTTCATTTTGAGTGACAAACGCTAAAGACAAGAAAGCTGTTCTTAAACAGCTGGTTTTTGAGCTATTTTAGGTTCATAACAAGAGATAAATAATATTCTAAAAATTATATGGGACCATTAAATTACGAAACTTAAAGTATTCGACACTTGTTAAGGTATTTCCTTACAATTTTCTTACCGACGGCAGTTTAACTAGTTCCCATAACTATGTCAAAGAATTCAGTATCTGTAACATACGGAGTAGTAGGAAGCTGTGATTAACAGCTACATGTTTTCGTTAACGAATCGTTAATGTGAACTCTGTTACACAATATATGTCTACAAAAATCAGGGGCAGTAATTATTGTTCATGTAAAGAGTCAGCGACAAAGATGTGATGAAATATGTGTTTAATTTCTTACTGAGTTGATTTTCCATTCTCAACAGTCTATACTGTTTGTAAGCACTGCCATGAAAGAGGATGTAAACTTCCTAAATGTTGAATGGTGCGGTGAATTGTCATCCACTGTACCGACGAACGGTAATCCTGAGGACTTCATCTAGGAGCGCTTACATTACTTCGGACGCGGAACACTTGATACAAGAACTAGAATGTCTTACATGTGTATTCAAGCATAACTAATGTAGATTGTTTGCTTTCCTGCCATTTGCTGGAAGCGTATCTTCAAAGACAGTAAGGTTTCTGAAAAGATAAAGTATTAAAAGAGAATTCGTTCGTCAGTCAACGTTAGGCTCGGTTAGAGATGATCTATGTAAGTAAAGCAGTTATCAATCCGAAGATCTCATGTGTTTTTCTTGGGACACCTGAGTTTCTCCCGTCGTATTGAATGTTGTGCTTTGAAAATGACAGCGTGTGCTCCTGTCGAAATATCGGCGATTGTCGGCGACACCACGCGGTTGCAATCCCATAAGTTATTTTAATATTGTAATCTTGTTTGCAAATTCAGATTGCTGAAGGTGAAGATAAAAAGCATTTGATAATGAACCTCACTCATCCATAGACGAGATTCATTCAACAGCAGCTGTAAAGTTGAAGGTTGCTCTGGCTGAAGCCGACGAAGAAGAATGTTAAATAAGGCTTTGCACAGGAGGAACTGATCAACTGGAAGTCCTAGACAGCCTCCCCAACCCAAAGCACAAAACGTGATTTGATGTAAAACATTTTCAAGAACCAATTCTGAATATAATTGAACAAGGCTCACATTCGTGTCAGAATCAGTATTGGTCTTCAAATATTTAATTTACTTTTATGTATGTGTGTAATATGACATTACTTAGGTAAATTCTATAAGTCAATATTGTTGGGAAATTACTTCTGCAGAACCGATGTTTCTGACTGAAATATGTTATTAGGAAGGCAGACAGTTTTTGACATACTAAAATCAGGATTTTTAAAAATTATAAAATTAAATTAAAAAAACACAAATACAAAATTAAAAGTGGGAAAGTTACGAACTAAACATCAAGATGTCTCGGATTCGACTTCTTTTTATTCTGATAATATTCTTGTCGGTTAGACGAAAGGATACCAAGGAAATATAAAATGCTGAAGTGCAGATGTTTTCCGGTTTATCCATATGTTGCCAATGAGCTTAAGTGAACGTGGTGGCCTACAGTAAATGGAAAGACACTGAAGTATCTGACGTTGAAGATGATACACATCCTTATATCGACACGTCATCATTATTTCGATGGAGACATCAGGCACGAATAGCACGCATGGAAGAGCAAAGACGATGCAAGAAAGAAACTGAAAAAGGTAGAATAAAAAATGATAATAAAACAAAGAAACTAAAAAGTTAACTATTGTGAAAGGAATGGGACAACTAACTCTTCTATAGCTTGAGAAAGAATCTAAAGAAAGAAAGAAAGGAGAAGAGAAATTCGAGAAGAAAGAAAATACAACTCCATGGACCGCTGATAGCATAGGTAAAACTGGATGCACACAGCTCCAAAACCCCAAGAGGTACAAGGAATACTTTAGAAAGAACATATTGTGAAATATGAAAAGTTCGTAAAGAATTCTGAAATGCTACGACGGTATAATGACAGCAAGCGTTTCCTGACGCGTCAACCAGAACATGAAAGTGAACATACAGCAAATTATTTGGTTATTTGGTGCATACATTTGGAGATGGAGGAGAAACATGACCTAATGGATCATGTGTCTCACCTACGTATTTGTATTCAGTACATACAGGAACGGCACAAAAAGTCTATCTTTTTTGCTTCATATGTCTTACCTACAAAGGCAGACAATGTTCAAGATATTAAAATCAGAACTTAAAAAAATACTGAAACAAAATAAAATTAAAATTGGGGAAGCGCCAGACTACAAATCTAAATGTATGGGGTTCTATCACCGGTCAGTCTCAGAAGTTTTTCTGTCACTTATCACTTCTTTCAAGAATGACAATGTTTGTTGGTGTGAAAAATGCCGAGTCAGAGCGTGGTTTCGAATCCATGACTATAGGGCCTCCTATAGCTGGCTGGGTAAGTTAGTTCAAAGGATAGAGGAAGGCAACGGCATGCCGTCTCGAACAGGACCATGTTTAATAAAACACTGCAGCGTTCAAAGGAGTCTTCGGAATGATTTCTGCTTTACTTACTTAGATCATCTTTAACCGTATCTGACCTTGACAGGCGGACGAAACTCTCTTCAAATATTTTATCCTTTCGAAACCGTTCGTGCGATTGAAGTTGCACTCCCAGCAAATGGTAGAAACGCAAACGATCTACATTCGCTTTCCACCCATTGGTTTTCTGTAAACACTCATCACTTTTACCTAAGAAGTCTGCGGTGGCGCAGCACTGCCTAACCGAGGCATGGAAAAATGTATAATGTGACACAGATATTTGGGATCTGTATCCACATTCATTGACTTGACATCCACCATCCTCAGATTAAGTTGAGTAATTGCTATTACTTGAAATTGGAATTCCTTATTTACGTTTCCCACAGTTTCCAGGTATTGTATTACATACAACTTACGACGTAATTATAGAGACAAATCAAAGCCTTTTTCATTTAAAAAATGTTAATAAAATAACAAGAAATATCAAGTAAACTAATGTTTTGGAAGAACAGCAACTTTCTAACTGGTTGCTTACGGCAGATCTATGATAACAGCGACTTGAAACACACTAAATGATACTCACATTAAGATTCCTGTAAGAGAAATAACATTTCATCGTTTACCCTGACTAATGAATGGAGCATAATATTTCATTCCGCTAGTAATAGACAAGAGGAGAATACTCGTGGCGCTGGTGACAGATTCTACTATATATGTTAACAGGCAATCCGTTCAACTGTGCGCCATTTCATTTAGGTAGTCTACAACCTTTTCCATTATTTTCAAGCAGCGTTGATTATTGTAAATAGACAACGCTTAGGGTTCTTTGCCCCGTAAAATAGAAACCAGTTCTACGACAAAATAAATACACACAGAGTAGTTCTTCACATTTTTGTAACCGACTCTTTACGTGAATAGTAATTAGTACTCTTGATTTTTGTATATTTCTATTGTGTAACAAGATTTGTATTAATGATTCGTAAGGGAAAAAAGCTTCGTACTTTTTCGTATGCTAGAGATACTGAATTCTGTTTCACAGTTACATAAACAAGCAAACTTGTGTTCGGTACCGAAAACTGTTGTAGGAAATACCTGCGTAAGTGTTGAAAACTCGAAGTTTCGTATTTTAGTGGTTACAGGTCATTATGAAATCACTATTTATCTTTTGTTACGATTCCGAAATAGCTCAGTAACCAGTTGCTTTAGAACAACTTTATCGTCTTTACTGTTTGCCATTAAAAATGAAATTTGAGGCAGTTTTTTTACTTCCTTCTACTAATTTCGTGTCAAAAATTGTTAATTAGTAGCTACAAATTTTATATTGCAGTTGTTCTTTGTGTGTAGGAAAATTCTTACCTGAATAACTGAGTTACATTGTTGGTGGTGTTTTATTGATCTTACATTGCAAATTATTTTGCAAGCCACTTACACAGAGAAACGTAACGTGATTGGCCCAATGGAAAACGAAACGCTAAAGATATGTTGGATGTAGCTCACCATTTTATATTTTTTGCTCTTCCTTAAAGTGAAATACCGTTTTTCACGTAAGATTTCTTTTGGATCTGAAGCTATTTTGTAGCTAATTGTAAGAAAGCACTTGGAACCCTTCAATTCATTTAAGACTTTTCCTGTTCTGGATAACACTATGTGTCAGCAGAAGTAATTGAGTGATTTAACAGACACCAATTGCTGCTGCTTCTGAGCAGCTACCATCACACCTGGTTGGGGGTTCATGCTTTAGTATATTACAGTATCCACGATTTATAACGTTAACTAAACATATTGTAATAGCGGAACAGATCGAAAGTACATGATGGCACATCCCGTCGTTAAGCAAACTACGAGAACCTCCGGAATAACAGAAGTCTGTAATCAACTTTTCATAATACGTTTGTTTCCGTTGCTATTTTCCGCAGCGGCTGTTAACATCTGTTATTAAGTGTTATCTCTTTTGAGCTGACTGCATTAGAGCATGTTATCTTCATCTTCTTCCGTGTTTATAACGACACTCATCCTCAGTATTAAAACAAAAATATCTTAAATCGCAAAAATTTTATAAAATTATTTCATCGATGTCAGTTACTCCTAAATTACTTTCACGATTTCTTTTCGGTAACATGTACTTCATGTTCATTCAGTGGTGAAAATGGACCTGCTTTCTGTTTTTATTCATATTATTAGGCTTACAATGTCCATATTACCATGCTTTTCACAGTCCAATATCGCCACTCTTGACGCCATGAAAAATTTCTAATTATAAATGGAAGAGATCAAAGTGTGTATGTTCTATGTAAAGGCCCTCTGCTGTTTCACTCCAGACTAAACTACGGGCGACGGACTTTTTCCGCTGACACCAACGTCCGCAAGAATGGCTTACGCTATTTCGGACGCGGAAACCTTGAAGCAAGAACTAGAATGCCATATGTCTGTATTCAAGCAGACTAGCTGCACAGCGAAACAGATCCGTTGTGCTTTGGTGTTTGGACCTTCCACGGAACCTATAGAAGATGAATGCATAACGTTTGCCTTCCTATCATAAACTATGGCAACACAAGTTGTGGGATAGCCATATACACACATACAGAAGGCGGTCGTATCGCCTACACAACGTATAAAAGGGAAGTATATTGGCGGCGCTGTCATCTGTACTCAGGTATTTCGTGTAATAAGGTTACCGACGTGACTGGGACGGTACGACAGGCTTTGAATGCGGAATGGAAACTAGAGCTAGACGCTTGGGACATTCCATTTCTGAAATCGTTATGGAGCTGAGTATTCCTCAGGTGATTCATGTGAAAAAGTTTCCGAGGTGGCTGTGGCCGCACGACGGGAATTAACAGACTCTGAACGTGGAACTGTAATTGGAGCAGGACTCATGGGAATTTCATTTCGGAAATCGTTACGGAATTCAGTATTCCTACATCAGCAGTATCTAGAATGTGCAGAGGAAACCAAATTTCAGGCATTACGTCTCACCATGGACAGAGTAGCGGCTTTTGCGTAGTTTTGTCCGTGTTGGCGGACAAGCAACACAGCGTCAAATAACCTCAGAAATCAACCTGAGACGTACGACGAACATATAACAGTGTGGTGACATTAGGCGTTAATGGGCTCTGTCAGCAGATGACCGGCACGAATGCCTTTGCTAACTGCACGATATCGCCTGCAGCGCCTCTCCTGGCCCCGTGACCATATGGGTTGGATCTTAGACGACTGGTACACAGTAGCCTGTTCATATAAGTCCCGATTTCAATTGGTAAGAGCTGATGGTAGGGTTTGAGTGTCTTGTAGACACCAGAGTATGGACCTAATTGGTCAACAAGGCACTGAGCAAGGTGATGGTGGTTCTGTATTGGTATGGGTTATGTTTACATGGAATGAACCGACAGTTGATTGAAAATCATTACGTTCGGCTTCTTGCAGACCATTTGCACCCATTTATGAATTTCATGTTCATGAAAAACGATGGAAATTTTATGGACGACAAAGGCTACATCACCGGCCACAATTTTTTGCGATTAGTTTGAGAAAAATTCAGGATAATTCGAGCGAATGATTCGGCAGCCAGATCGCCCATCCAGTATGAATTGGACGTAATTGAAAAGTCAGTTGTGAAGAAAATCCTGCACCGGAACTACTTTAACAGTTATGAACGACTATAGAGGCAGCATGTCCCAATAGTTTTGCAGGGTACTTCGAACGACTATTTCAGGCTATGCCACGTCAAGGTATGGAAATACACCCGGTGAAAGGAGGGTCCGACACGACATTAGGAGTTATCTCATGAGTCCTGTCACCACAGTGTATGATGTGAGCGTGTCTTCAAAGACAAGAAGGGTTTTCAAAGAGTAAAACGTTAGACTAGAATTTCGTGCGAAATCCAAGGTTAGGCTGATGCTCTATTGAAGTCAAGCAACCTTCATTCCAAAGATACCTTTGAACCCCACAACACTTGAATAGTCGTGGTCCTGTTGGAGGTGGTATGCAATTGCCTCCTCCGACTTTTGAATTGTCTTACCCAGCCAGCTACAGGGAAATCTAAAGTTAAACGTGGATTTCCAAACACGTCCCGATTCGTCACTTTTCACAGCAACAAAGATTCCATTCGAGAAAGAAGTGATAAGTGATAGATAAAACTAATGTGAATGACTGGACATAGAACACGAGACATTTGGATTTGGAATATGGCACTTTTCCACTTTTAATTTAATTTTGTTTTAGTATGTATTTAGCTCTGATTACAGTATGTCAAACATTGTCTGCTTTTGTAGTAAGACAAATAAATCACAAACAGACATTTATCTTTAAATCAGAAATATCTTTATCTCTGCAACTAAATGTTATTGACTGATATTCAATATTTGCCTTATAATATTTGCGTAAGTACTTTAATATTACTTACATTCATGAAAACACATGAAATATTTTAAGTTTAACACTATTTCAAAACAACTTAATGGTCATCAGAAGCTGTAATTTCTCTTTCTGTAGATTCTTTTTTTTGTATCTGGAGCCCACAAATCCAGAACCTATGCAGCGTTTCATGTGGTACTGTGCTTCTTGTTCAGGCACGTTCAGATTTATTTGTTGAAGTAGTCTTACATCTTGACCTTCAAAACACTTTTCCAATTGTCTTGAGAGGGTTTCTAATATTTTCAGTATATTAAATCCTCCTGAGGCAAGTCTTGCTTTACGTTCCTCTTCTTCGGCTTCAGCCAGAGCGGTCTTCCGTTTCATAGTTGCTCTTGCCTGAATCATTTCTCTGAATGAGTAGAATTAATCATCAAATGGCGTTTTACATTCCTTTCAGTTATCTCAATAAAACAGGATCCAGTACATTCTCGTGCCTTAATATCTAGTTTTTGTGTCATTCCTGTATGTGCTAAATACAGATACGTAGGTGAGCCACATGATACATTAGGTCATGTTTCTCCTCCATCTCCAAACGAATGCACCAAGTAACCAAATAATTTGCTGTATGTTCACTTACATGTTCTGGATGGTCCTTCAGGAAACACAGCATTTCAGAAATCTTTATGAACTTTTCATATTTCGCAAATTGTTCTTTCAAACGTTTTCCTTGTTCCTCTTCAGACAAAACTTCTCGTTTTGGTTTTGGAGCTGTGTTTATTACGGTTCTGACGAATCCTGGTTTACCTATGGCATCAACGCTCCATGGATAGAAGAGCTAGTTTCAGCTTATGCAAATTTTCTTTCTCATTCCTTTCACTTTAGTCAATTTTTTATTTTCTGTGTTTTATTTTCATTTGTTGTTCTACCATTTCCAGTTTATTCCTTCTATCGTCTTTGCTCTTCCATGCGTTCTATTCGTGCCTGATATCTCCATCGGAATAACGATGACGTGTCAATATTAATATGTGTATCATCCTCAAAGTCAGATATTTCAATGTCTTTCCATTTACTGTAGTCCACCATGTTCACTTCAGCTGATTAGCAACATATGGATACGCCTGAAAACAACTGCACTTCAGCATTTTATATTTCCATGGGATCTATACCTCTCGCTCATTTCTGTGAAACCATGCATCAAACAGTGCCATTTCCATATTTTACAAAACGCATTTTTGTCTGTAGGTCACGACTAGATTACGGTAATTTTATCCCGTAAAATATCCCAAAGATTGGTTTCTTCAACGGATGGCTCCATCTACACAGGGGATAGGGGGCTGCAGCGATGGCTTCTGGCCCACACGCTTTTGGTTTTCCGCGGCATATAAAGGAGCTGCCGTTTACGGTATTAATCAGTTCTGGCGAGACGTAGCAAACAGTGTTCTGACTTGAAGATGGCGGCCAGGGGGACCCATGAAATATCGTGTCAAGATGATTGCATAATAAGGCAGCATAACCGACAAGAATATTAACAGAACAAGAAGATATGTTATGTTCATGCCCGACGTCAAGTGTCGTGATATTGGAGATTGAAAGGAAAACTGTAGTTTCAGGATGCATGTTTAAAAAAGGAGATACAGATGAAAAGTTTAAAGTACTGATACGTCAGAAAATATCACAGGAACGTACCATAGCTGCAGAGTAACGAGTCATTATTATTCTTGCTGCTTATTACAGCATTATAAACATTTTCGTAAAGACACATTGAAGCAAATAGTATCACTTATTTTCGCTTTTGACGCTATCAGTCTTTCAAAATATTTTATAGTGCGATATATTATGCTTCCTATGTCGAAATGAAGCTGTAGGCTAAGGAAAGGTACGTCCACATTAAGTTGTAAAGAACTAATCAGAATACGTTGCGGTGTGTACTGCACCAAAAAATTAAGGGACTGATATCATTCTTACTTACACGTTATATAAGATTTTATCAACGCTCATTTCATATAAGGCAGTTCCGTGTTTCCAGTGCTCCACATAATCTCCCAACAAAGCTTCCACAGCCCTTCGCCCTTCCTCCCACACCTGCTTGACAACTGAATTCGCCCTGAGATATGTCCCTCCTGACAGGTACAATCCATTCGTCCCTATCTTTTCTCACATCACAGCTCTCTTCCCACAGTAGACTCTTCTTTTCTTTCCATAATCTTGATCTGGCTCTTATGCAAGTCACATCTATTCCAAATATATTCTCTCCTACCACCAACCCTCCAACATTACACATCTCCACATACCAATCCTCGAGCTTCAGTCACACTCCTCTCAGCAGCACTTAACCCTGTTAACAGCAGTTTATTCTTTCCTGATACAGTGTTCAGAGTTTCTAGAGTAAAATGAAGGATTCCGTCTTTATTAGAAGGAATGCCATCAGAATTTGTGTTTTAAAAGATACCTATCGGTTTTTAACATTATTGTGATAGAACAGTCCTCTTTAATACTAGCAACACCAACGAATTTTTGGTAACGCCCATTGCCAATGGTGGGTGGGCAATCGGAGGGAGTACTTTATAGCAACCATCAAAAGTTTGGAAAAAGTATAATTAGTTATTTGTTGTTTACTTACGTGGACAACGTACTTTTTAAAGACATAATGGTTTGTAAGTAGGGTACAGAAACTGAAAGTATCTTTCAGCACGCTCTTATTTATATCAACTCTCTTTCAATCTACTACCGATGCGGGGGTTACTTTAGAAAATATCATATAGTCCTCCTGATCTGTAGAGTAATGAACATAGAATTCGTGCAAGTGAAGCGAATCACAAAGTTAATTTCGAAAATCAAGTAAGGAGCTAGGATGTTTTAATGGCAGGATCCATGGTTTAATTTTCCTTATTCAAGAAATGCTTCCCTATAATCCTGAAGATACTCAGGTTAAGCATTTGGTTTTTTAACTAACGAAGTTTTGTGGCACAAATATTTTGCATTTTCTTTACATTAATTAATATTGAGGGTAGTGCCATGCGGAATGATATGCGTTTATCAACGGAAACATGATATACACGCGGAACTATCTATTTCATTTAGATCGACTGCAGAATACGTAAATAACCAGTCAGTTTCCTCTGGCTGCTATATTAATTGTAGAGTCAGTGTTAGTTCTCATCCAGTACACATGAAGATAAAAACGAGCCTTTACTCAACAGAAGCTTATGTGAAGTATCCACCGTCTGAAGTCCCTAGATTTGTCTCATCGTATTTAACATGCAATTTCTTTGTAAATTGTTTTTTCTATAGAACTGCAGTTCATATTATTTCGGTCATTTCTTTATCACAATTCGATAATACGAAAAACAATGTTTTGTTTCTTTACTGTTATGTAGCTGTCGAAACGCATTATAATACTGAGAGACTATGTGTCATATTGGCACTCTGTTCTAGCTTAAGCTGAAGCAGTAACAGTTTTATAAAAAGTCGGTTATTGACTTCTGTCAATCCAGAGTTTCTCTTAGATTTGTCAACAGCGGGCTCAGACATTATATACTTTCTATTTCTACCATTGTTATCCTATGCTATGTTTAGTACAAATTATAAATCGTGAATACTGTAATAGATTGAAGTACGAAGCTCCTGCTGTGGATAACGGTAATTTCTCAGATGGAGCAGCAGTTGGTTTTTGATAAATTGATGATTTACGTCTGTTGTTTCGTAGTGTTTCTCAGAATTGGCAACTGCTTCCATAGAATAAAGCCTGTAATGCTATTTGTTTCCTTCCCATCACCGAACAATTTCCATTTTCATGAGGAATTAAGATGATAGATTTTCAGCTCGAGTCTTCCATTAACGTTCTAAATGCAGAATTTTTTTCGAAGAAGCCGTTATATAGCTGGTACACGACTATAATGTGCTAAAAAAATTAACAAACTGAGTATAACATCTAATTTAAAGAAATATGTTCAGACTAAGTTCTAAAGTAAGTGAAAAGTTTCGGATATTTCCTTAACATTAGCTATACGATCGTTTCAGAACCAAAAGAAATTTTCTGTGGAAAACGGTATTCCATTTTAGAGACGAGCGGAAAATATAATTAGCTGAGCTACTTCCAACATAGCTTTAGTGTTCTGTTTTATGTTCGGCCAACTAAGTTACAACTTCCTGTATCTGTGCTCTCAAAAGCATCTGCAGTGTAAGATCAACTGTAAACACCAGCAGTGTATCTCAGTTACTCAGGTAAGAATATTCCTACATGCAGTGAAGAAACGCAATATAAAATCTGTAGCAACTGATTATCAATTCTTACAACGAACTTAGTGTAAGGAGGTAACAAATTGCTTTAGATTTCATTTTGAGTGATAAACGCTAAAGACAAGAAAGCTGTTCTTAAACAGCTGGTTTTTGAGCTATTTTAGGTTCATAACAAGAGATAAATAATATTCTAAAAATTATATGGGACCATTAAATTACGAAACTTAAAGTATTCGACACTTGTTAAGGTATTTCCTTACAATTTTCTTACCGACGGCAGTTTAACTAGTTCCCATAACTATGTCAAAGAATTCAGTATCTGTAACATACGGAGTAGTAGGAAGCTGTGATTAACAGCTACATGTTTTCGTTAACGAATCGTTAATGTGAACCCTGTAACACAATATATGTTTACAAAAATCAGGGGCAGTAATTATTGTTCATGTAAAGAGTCAGCGACAAAGATGTGATGAAATACGTGTTTAATTTCTTACTGAGTTGATTTTCCATTCTCAACAGTCTATACTGTTTGTAAGCACTGCCATGAAAGAGGATGTAAACTTCCTAAATGTTGAATGGTGCGGTGAATTGTCATCCACTGTACCGACGAACGGTAATCCTGAGGACTTCATCTAGGAGCGCTTACATTACTTCGGACGCGGAACACTTGATACAAGAACTAGAATGTCTTACATGTGTATTGAAGCATAACTAATGTAGATTGTTTGCTTTCCTGCCATTTGCTGGAAGCGTATCTTCAAAGACAGGAAGGTTTCTGAAAAGATAAAATATTAAAAGAGAATTCGTTCGTCAGTCAACGTTAGGCTCGGTTAGAGATGATCTATGTAAGTAAAGCAGTTATCAATCCGAAGATCTCATGTGTTTTTCTTGGGACACCAGAGTTTCTCCCGTCGTATTGAATGTTGTGCTTTGAAAATGACAGCGTGTGCTCCTGTCGAAATATCGGCGATTGTCGGCGACACCACGCGGTTGCAATCCCATAAGTTATTTTAATATTGTAATCTTGTTTGCAAATTCAGATTGCTGAAGGTGAAGATAAAAAGCATTTGATAATGAACCTCACTCATCCATAGACGAGATTCATTCAACAGCAGCTGTAAAGTTGAAGGTTGCTCTGGCTGAAGCCGACGAAGAAGAATGTTAAATAAGGCTTTGCACAGGAGGAACTGATCAACTGGAAGTCCTAGACAGCCTCCCCAAACCAAAGCACAAAACGTGATTTGATGTAAAACATTTTCAAGAACCAATTCTGAATATAATTGAACAAGGCTCACATTCGTGTCAGAATCAGTATTGGTCTTCAAATATTTAATTTACTTTTATGTATGTGTGTAATATGACATTACTTAGGTAAATTCTATAAGTCAATATTGTTGGGAAATTACTTCTGCAGAACCGATGTTTCTGACTGAAATATGTTATTAGGAAGGCAGACAGTTTTTGACATACTAAAATCAGGATTTTTAAAAATTATAAAATTAAATTAAAAAAACACAAATACAAAATTAAAAGTGGGAAAGTTACGAACTAAACATCAAGATGTCTCGGATTCGACTTCTTTTTATTCTGATAATATTCTTGTCGGTTAGACGGAAGGATACCAAGGAAATATAAAATGCTGAAGTGCAGATGTTTTCCGGTTTATCCATATGTTGCCAATGAGCTTAAGTGAACGTGGTGGCCTACAGTAAATGGAAAGACACTGAAATATCTGACGTTGAAGATGATACACATCCTTATATCGACACGTCATCATTATTTCGATGGAGACATCAGGCACGAATAGCACGCATGGAAGAGCAAAGACGATGCAAGAAAGAAACTGAAAAAGGTAGAATAAAAAATGATAATAAAACAAAGAAACTAAAAAGTTAACTATTGTGAAAGGAATGGGACAACTAACTCTTCTATAGCTTGAGAAAGAATCTAAAGAAAGAAAGAAAGGAGAAGAGAAATTCGAGAAGAAAGAAAATACAACTCCATGGACCGCTGATAGCATAGGTAAAACTGGATGCACACAGCTCCAAAACCCCAAGAGGTACAAGGAATACTTTAGAAAGAACATATTGTGAAATATGAAAAGTTCGTAAAGAATTCTAAAATGCTACGACGGTATAATGACAGCAAGCGTTTCCTGACGCGTCAACCAGAACATGAAAGTGAACATACAGCAAATTATTTGGTTATTTGGTGCATACATTTGGAGATGGAGGAGAAACATGACCTAATGGATCATGTGTCTCACCTACGTATTTGTATTCAGTACATACAGGAACGGCACAAAAAGTCTATCTTTTTTGCTTCATATGTCTTACCTACAAAGGCAGACAATGTTCAAGATATTAAAATCAGAACTTAAAAAAATACTGAAACAAAATAAAATTAAAAGTGGGGAAGCGCCAGACTACAAATCTAAATGTATGGGGTTCTATCACCGGTCAGTCTCAGAAGTTTTTCTGTCACTTATCACTTCTTTCAAGAATGACAATGTTTGTTGGTGTGAAAAATGCCGAGTCAGAGCGTGGTTTCGAATCCATGACTATAGGGCCTCCTATAGCTGGCTGGGTAAGTTAGTTCAAAGGATAGAGGAAGGCAACGGCATGCCGTCTCGAGCAGGACCATGTTTAATAAAACACTGGAGCGTTCAAAGGAGTCTTCGGAATGATTTCTGCTTTACTTACTTAGATCATCTTTAACCGTATCTGACCTTGACAGGCGGACGAAACTCTCTTCTAATATTTTATCCTTTCGAAACCGTTCGTGCGATTGAAGTTGCACTCCCAGCAAATGGTAGAAACGCAAACGATCTACATTCGCTTTCCACCCATTGGTTTTCTGTAAACACTCATCACTTTTACCTAAGAAGTCTGCGGTGGCGCAGCACTGCCTAACCGAGGCATGGAAAAATGTATAATGTGACACAGATATTTGGGATCTGTATCCACATTCATTGACTTGACATCCACCATCCTCAGATTAAGTTGAGTAATTGCTATTACTTGAAATTGGAATTCCTTATTTACGTTTCCCACAGTTTCCAGGTATTGTATTACATACAACTTACGACGTAATTATAGAGACAAATCAAAGCCTTTTTCATTAAAAAATGTTAATAAAATAACAAGAAATATCAAGTAAACTAATGTTTTGGAAGAACAGCAACTTTCTAACTGGTTGCTTATGGCAGATCTATGATAACAGCGACTTGAAACACACTAAATGATACTCACATTAAGATTCCTGTAAGAGAAATAACATTTCATCGTTTACCCTGACTAATGAATGGAGCATAATATTTCATTCCGCTAGTAATAGACAAGAGGAGAATACTCGTGGCGCTGGTGACAGATTCTACTATATATGTTAACAGGCAATCCGTTCAACTGTGCGCCATTTCATTTAGGTAGTCTACAACCTTTTCCATTATTTTCAAGCAGCGTTGATTATTGTAAATAGACAACGCTTAGGGTTCTTTGCCCCGTAAAATAGAAACCAGTTCTACGACAAAATAAATACACACAGAGTAGTTCTTCACATTTTTGTAACCGACTCTTTACGTGAATAGTAATTAGTACTCTTGATTTTTGTATATTTCTATTGTGTAACAAGATTTGTATTAATGATTCGTAAGGGAAAAAAGCTTCGTACTTTTTCGTATGCTAGAGATACTGAATTCTGTTTCACAGTTACATAAACAAGCAAACTTGTGTTCGGTACCGAAAACTGTTGTAGGAAATACCTGCGTAAGTGTTGAAAACTCGAAGTTTCGTATTTTAGTGGTTACAGGTCATTATGAAATCACTATTTATCTTTTGTTACGATTCCGAAATAGCTCAGTAACCAGTTGCTTTAGAACAACTTTATCGTCTTTACTGTTTGCCATTAAAAATGAAATTTGAGGCAGTTTTTTTACTTCCTTCTACTAATTTCGTGTCAAAAATTGTTAATTAGTAGCTACAAATTTTATATTGCAGTTGTTCTTTGTGTGTAGGAAAATTCTTACCTGAATAACTGAGTTACATTGTTGGTGGTGTTTTATTGATCTTACATTGCAAATTATTTTGCAAGCCACTTACACAGAGAAACGTAACGTGATTGGCCCAATGGAAAACGAAACGCTAAAGATATGTTGGATGTAGCTCACCATTTTATATTTTTTGCTCTTCCTTAAAGTGAAATACCGTTTTTCACGTAAGATTTCTTTTGGATCTGAAGCTATTTTGTAGCTAATTGTAAGAAAGCACTTGGAACCCTTCAATTCATTTAAGACTTTTCCTGTTCTGGATAACACTATGTGTCAGCGGAAGTAATTGAGTGATTTAACAGACACCAATTGCTGCTGCTTCTGAGCAGCTACCATCACACCTGGTTGGGGGTTCATGCTTTAGTATATTACAGTATCCACGATTTATAACGTTAACTAAACATATTGTAATAGCGGAACAGATCGAAAGTACATGATGGCACATCCCGTCGTTAAGCAAACTACGAGAACCTCCGGAATAACAGAAGTCTGTAGTCAACTTTTCATAATACGTTTGTTTCCGTTGCTATTTTCCGCAGCGGCTGTTAACATCTGTTATTAAGTGTTATCTCTTTTGAGCTGACTGCATTAGAGCATGTTATCTTTATCTTCTTCCGTGTTTATAACGACACTCATCCTCAGTATTAAAACAAAAATATCTTAAATCGCAAAAATTTTATAAAATTATTTCATCGATGTCAGTTACTCCTAAATTACTTTCACGATTTCTTTTCGGTAACATGTACTTCATGTTCATTCAGTGGTGAAAATGGACCTGCTTTTTGTTTTTATTCATATTATTAGGCTTACAATGTCCATATTACCATGCTTTTCACAGTCCAATATCGCCACTCTTGACGCCATGAAAAATTTCTAATTATAAATGGAAGAGATCAAGTTGTGTATGTTCTATGTAAAGGCTCTCTGCTGTTTCACTCCAGACTAAACTACGGGCGACGGCCTTTTTCCGCTGACACCAACGTCCGCAAGAATGGCTTACGCTATTTCGGACGCGGAAACCTTGAAGCAAGAACTAGAATGCCATATGTCTGTATTCAAGCAGACTAGCTGCACAGCGAAACAGATCCGTTGTGCTTTGGTGTTTGGACCTTCCACGGAACCTATAGAAGATGAATGCATAACGTTTGCCTTCCTATCATAAACTATGGCGACACAAGTTATGGGATAGCCATATACACACATACAGAAGGCGGTCGTATCGCCTACACAACGTATAAAAGGGAAGTATATTGGCGGCGCTGTCATCTGTACTCAGGTATTTCGTGTAATAAGGTTACCGACGTGACTGGGACGGTACGACAGGCTTTGAATGCGGAATGGAAACTAGAGCTAGACGCTTGGGACATTCCATTTCTGAAATCGTTATGGAGCAGAGTATTCCTCAGGTGATTCATGTGAAAAAGTTTCCGAGGTGGCTGTGGCCGCACGACGGGAATTAACAGACTCTGAACGTGGAACTGTAATTGGAGCTGGACTCATGGGAATTTCATTTCGGAAATCGTTACGGAATTCAGTATTCCTACATCAGCAGTATCTAGAATGTGCAGAGAAAACCAAATTTCAGGCATTACGTCTCACCATGGACAGAGTAGCGGCTTTTGCGTAGTTTTGTCCGTGTTGGCGGACAAGCAACACAGCGTCAAATAACCTCAGAAATCAACCTGAGACGTACGACGAACATATAACAGTGTGGTGACATTAGGCGTTAATGGGCTCTGTCAGCAGATGACCGGCACGAATGCCTTTGCTAACTGCACGATATCGCCTGCAGCGCCTCTCCTGGCCCCGTGACCATATGGGTTGGATCTTAGACGACTGGTACACAGTAGCCTGTTCATATAAGTCCCGATTTCAATTGGTAAGAGCTGACGGTAGGGTTTGGGTGTCTTGTAGACACCAGAGTATGGACCTAATCGGTCAACAAGGCACTGAGCAAGGTGATGGTGGTTCTGTATTGGTATGGGTTATGTTTACATGGAATGAACCGACAGTTGATTGAAAATCATTACGTTCGGCTTCTTGCAGACCATTTGCACCCATTTATGAATTTCATGTTCATGAAAAACGATGGAAATTTTATGGACGACAAAGGCTACATCACCGGCCACAACTTTTTGCGATTAGTTTGAGAAAAATTCAGGACAATTCGAGCGAATGATTCGGCAGCTAGATCGCCCATCCAGTATGAATTGGACGTAATTGAAAAGTCAGTTGTGAAGAAAATCCTGCACCGGAACTACTTTAACAGTTATGAACGACTATAGAGGCAGCATGTCGCAATAGTTTTGCAGGGTACTTCGAACGACTATTTCAGGCTATGCCACGTCAAGGTACGGAAATACACCCGGTGAAAGGAGGGTCCGACACGACATTAGGAGTTATCTCATGAGTCCTGTCACCACAGTGTATGATGTGAGCGTGTCTTCAAAGACAAGAAGGGTTTTCAAAGAGTAAAACGTTAGACTAGAATTTCGTGCGAAATCCTAGGTTAGGCTGATGCTCTATTGAAGTCAAGCAACCTTCATTCCAAAGATACCTTTGAACCCCACAACACTTGAATAGTCGTGGTCCTGTTGGAGGTGGTATGCAATTGCCTCCTCCGACTTTTGAATTGTCTTACCCAGCCAGCTACAGGGAAATCTAAAGTTAAACGTGGATTTCCAAACACGTCCCGATTCGTCACTTTTCACAGCAACAAAGATTCCATTCGAGAAAGAAGTGATAAGTGATAGATAAAACTAATGTGAATGACTGGACATAGAACACGAGACATTTGGATTTGGAATATGGCACTTTTCCACTTTTAATTTAATTTTGTTTTAGTATGTATTTAGCTCTGATTACAGTATGTCAAACATTGTCTGCTTTTGTAGTAAGACAAATAAATCACAAACAGACATTTATCTTTAAATCAGAAATATCTTTATCTCTGCAACTAAATGTTATTGACTGATATTCAATATTTGCCTTATAATATTTGCGTAAGTACTTTAATATTACTTACATTCATGAAAACACATGAAATATTTTAAGTTTAACACTATTTCAAAACAACTTAATGGCCATCAGAAGCTGTAGTTTCTCTTTCTGTAGATTCTTTTTTTTGTATCTGGAACCCACAAATCCAGAACCTATGCAGCGTTTCATGTGGTACTGTGCTTCTTGTTCAGGCACGTTCAGATTTATTTGTTGAAGTAGTCTTACATCTTGACCTTCAAAACACTTTTCCAATTGTCTTGAGAGGGTTTCTAATATTTTCAGTATATTAAATCCTCCTGAGGCAAGTCTTGCTTTACGTTCCTCTTCTTCGGCTTCAGCCAGAGCGGTCTTCCGTTTCATAGTTGCTCTTGCCTGAATCATTTCTCTGAATGAGTAGAATTAATCATCAAATGGCGTTTTACATTCCTTTCAGTTATCTCAATAAAACAGGATCCAGTACATTCTCGTGCCTTAATATCTAGTTTTTGTGTCATTCCTGTATGTGCTAAATACAGATACGTAGGTGAGCCACATGATACATTAGGTCATGTTTCTCCTCCATCTCCAAACGAATGCACCAAGTAACCAAATAATTTGCTGTATGTTCACTTACATGTTCTGGATGGTCCTTCAGGAAACACAGCATTTCAGAAATCTTTATGAACTTTTCATATTTCGCAAATTGTTCTTTCAAACGTTTTCCTTGTTCCTCTTCAGACAAAACTTCTCGTTTTGGTTTTGGAGCTGTGTTTATTACGGTTCTGACGAATCCTGGTTTACCTATGGCATCAACGCTCCATGGATAGAAGAGCTAGTTTCAGCTTATGCAAATTTTCTTTCTCATTCCTTTCACTTTAGTCAATTTTTTATTTTCTGTGTTTTATTTTCATTTGTTGTTCTACCATTTCCAGTTTATTCCTTCTATCGTCTTTGCTCTTCCATGTGTTCTATTCGTGCCTGATATCTCCATCGGAATAACGATGACGTGTCAATATTAATATGTGTATCATCCTCAAAGTCAGATATTTCAATGTCTTTCCATTTACTGTAGTCCACCATGTTCACTTCAGCTGATTAGCAACATATGGATACGCCTGAAAACAACTGCACTTCAGCATTTTATATTTCCATGGGATCTATACCTCTCGCTCATTTCTGTGAAACCATGCATCAAACAGTGCCATTTCCATATTTTACAAAACGCATTTTTGTCTGTAGGTCACGACTAGATTACGGTAATTTTATCCCGTAAAATATCCCAAAGATTGGTTTCTTCAACGGATGGCTCCATCTACACAGGGGATAGGGGGCTGCAGCGATGGCTTCTGGCCCACACACTTTTGGTTTTCCGCGGCATATAAAGGAGCTGCCGTTTACGGTATTAATCAGTCCTGGCGAGACGTAGCAAACAGTGTTCTGACTTGAAGATGGCGGCCAGGGGGACCCATGAAATATCGTGTCAAGATGATTGCATAATAAGGCAGCATAACCGACAAGAATATTAACAGAACAAGAAGATATGTTATGTTCATGCCCGACGTCAAGTGTCGTGATATTGGAGATTCAAAGGAAAACTGTAGTTTCAGGATGCATGTTTAAAAAAGGAGATACAGATGAAAAGTTTAAAGTACTGATACGTCAGAAAATATCACAGGAACGTACCATAGCTGCAGAGTAACGAGTCATTATTATTCTTGCTGCTTATTACAGCATTATAAACATTTTCGTAAAGACACATTGAAGCAAATAGTATCACTTATTTTCGCTTTTGACGCTATCAGTCTTTCAAAATATTTTATAGTGCGATATATTATGCTTCCTATGTCGAAATGAAGCTGTAGGCTAAGGAAAGGTACGTCCACATTAAGTTGTAAAGAACTAATCAGAATACGTTGTGGTGTGTACTGCACAAGAAAAATTAAGGGACTGATATCATTCTTACTTACACGTTATATAAGATTTTATCAACGCTCATTTCATATAAGGCAGTTCCGTGTTTCCAGTGCTCCACATAATCTCCCAACAAAGCTTCCACAGCCCTTCGCCCTTCCTCCCACACCTGCTTGACAACTGAATTCGCCCTGAGATATGTCCCTCCTGACAGGTACAATCCATTCGTCCCTATCTTTTCTCACATCACAGCTCTCTTCCCACAGTAGACTCTTCTTTTCTTTCCATAATCTTGATCTGGCTCTTATGCAAGTCACATCTATTCCAAATATATTCTCTCCTACCACCAACCCTCCAACATTACACATCTCCACATACCAATCCTCGAGCTTCAGTCACACTCCTCTCAGCAGCACTTAACCCTGTTAACAGCAGTTTATTCTTTCCTGATACAGTGTTCAGAGTTTCTAGAGTAAAATGAAGGATTCCGTCTTTATCAGAAGGAATGCCATCAGAATTTGTGTTTTAAAAGATACCTATCGGTTTTTAACATTATTGTGATAGAACAGTCCTCTTTAATACTAGCAACACCAACGAATTTTTGGTAACGCCCATTGCCAATGGTGGGTGGGCAATCGGAGGGAGTACTTTATAGCAACCATCAAAAGTTTGGAAAAAGTATAATTAGTTATTTGTTGTTTACTTACGTGGACAACGTACTTTTTAAAGACATAATGGTTTGTAAGTAGGGTACAGAAACTGAAAGTATCTTTCAGCACGCTCTTATTTATATCAACTCTCTTTCAATCTACTACCGATGCGGGGGTTACTTTAGAAAATATCATATAGTCCTCTTGATCTGTAGAGTAATGAACATAGAATTCGTGCAAGTGAAGCGAATCACAAAGTTAATTTCGAAAATCACGTAAGAAGCTAGGATGTTTTAATGGCAGGATCCATGGTTTTATTTTCCTTATTCAAGAAATGCTTCCCTATAATCCTGAAGATACTCAGGTTAAGCGTTTGGTTTTTTAACTAACGAAGTTTTGTGGCACAAATATTTTGCATTTTCTTTACATTAATTAATATTGAGGGTAGTGCCATGCGGAATGATATGCGTTTATCAACGGAAACATGATATACACGCGGAACTATCTATTTCATTTAGATCGACTGCAGAATACGTAAATAACCAGTCAGTTTCCTCTGGCTGCTATATTAATTGTAGAGTCAGTGTTAGTTCTCATCCAGTACACATGAAGATAAAAACGAGCCTTTACTCAAC
The DNA here is from genome assembly GCF_023864345.2 of Schistocerca serialis cubense. Lineage (NCBI taxonomy): Eukaryota > Metazoa > Arthropoda > Insecta > Orthoptera > Acrididae > Schistocerca > Schistocerca serialis. The sequence goes on along the minus strand of NC_064640.1, from coordinate 692,907,879 downwards.
TGAAGCTTATGTGAAGTATCCACCGTCTGAAGTCCCTAGATTTGTCTCATCGTATTTAACATGCAATTTCTTTGTAAATTGTTTTTTCTATAGAACTGCAGTTCATATTATTTCGGTCATTTCTTTATCACAATTCGATAATACGAAAAACAATGTTTTGTTTCTTTACTGTTATGTAGCTGTCGAAACGCGTTATAATACATAGAGACTATGTGTCATATTGGCACTCTGTTCTAGCTTAAGCTGAAGCAGTAACAGTTTTATAAAAAGTCGGTTATTGACTTCTGTCAATCCAGAGTTTCTCTTAGATTTGTCAACAGCGGGCTCAGACATTATATACTTTCCATTTCTACCATTGTTATCCTATGCTATGTTTAGTACAAATTATAAATCGTGAATACTGTAATAGATTGAAGTACGAAGCTCCTGCTGTGGATAACGGTAATTTCTCAGATGGAGCAGCAGTTGGTTTTTGATAAATTGATGATTTACGTCTGTTGTTTCGTAGTGTTTCTCAGAATTGGCAACTGCTTCCATAGAATAAAGCCTGTAATGCTATTTGTTTCCTTCCCATCACCGAACAATTTCCATTTTCATGAGGAATTAAGATGATAGATTTTCAGCTCGAGTCTTCCATTAACGTTCTAAATGCAGAATTTTTTTCGAAGAAGCCGTTATATAGCTGGTACAGGACTATAATGTGCTAAAAAAATTAACAAACTGAGTATAACATCTAATTTAAAGAAATATGTTCAGACTAAGTTCTAAAGTAAGTGAAAAGTTTCGGATATTTCCTTAACATTAGCTATACGATCGTTTCAGATCCAAAAGAAATTTTCTGTGGAAAACGGTATTCCATTTTAGAGACGAGCGGAAAATATAATTAGCAGAGCTACTTCCAACATAGCTTTAGTGTTCTGTGTTATGTTCGGCCAACTAAGTTACAACGTCCTGTATCTGTGCTCTCAAAAGCATCTGCAGTGTAAGATCAACTGTAAACACCAGCAGTGTATCTCAGTTACTCAGGTAAGAATATTCCTACATGCAGTGAAGAAACGCAATATAAAATCTGTAGCAACTGATTATCAATTCTTACAACGAACTTAGTGTAAGGAGGTAACAAATTGCTTTAGATTTCATTTTGAGTGATAAACGCTAAAGACAAGAAAGCTGTTCTTAAACAGCTGGTTTTTGAGCTATTTTAGGTTCATAACAAGAGATAAATAATATTCTAAAAATTATATGGGACCATTAAATTACGAAACTTAAAGTATTCGACACTTGTTAAGGTATTTCCTTACAATTTTCTTACCGACGGCAGTTTAACTAGTTCCCATAACTATGTCAAAGAATTCAGTATCTGTAACATACGGAGTAGTAGGAAGCTGTGATTAACAGCTACATGTTTTCGTTAACGAATCGTTAATGTGAACCCTGTTACACAATATATGTCTACAAAAATCAGGGGCAGTAATTATTGTTCATGTAAAGAGTCAGCGACAAAGATGTGATGAAATATGTGTTTAATTTCTTACTGAGTTGATTTTCCATTCTCAACAGTCTATACTGTTTGTAAGCACTGCCATGAAAGAGGATGTAAACTTCCTAAATGTTGAATGGTGCGGTGAATTGTCATCCACTGTACCGACGAACGGTAATCCTGAGGACTTCATCTAGGAGCGCTTACATTACTTCGGACGCGGAACACTTGATACAAAAACTAGAATGTCTTACATGTGTATTCAAGCATAACTAATGTAGATTGTTTGCTTTCCTGCCATTTGCTGGAAGCGTATCTTCAAAGACAGTAAGGTTTCTGAAAAGATAAAATATTAAAAGAGAATTCGTTCGTCAGTCAACGTTAGGCTCGGTTAGAGATGATCTATGTAAGTAAAGCAGTTATCAATCCGAAGATCTCATGTGTTTTTCTTGGGACACCTGAGTTTCTCCCGTCGTATTGAATGTTGTGCTTTGAAAATGACAGCGTGTGCTCCTGTCGAAATATCGGCGATTGTCGGCGACACCACGCGGTTGCAATCCCATAAGTTATTTTAATATTGTAATCTTGTTTGCAAATTCAGATTGCTGAAGGTGAAGATAAAAAAGCATTTGATAATGAACCTCACTCATCCATAGACGAGATTCATTCAACAGCAGCTGTAAAGTTGAAGGTTGCTCTGGCTGAAGCCGACGAAGAAGAATGTTAAATAAGGCTTTGCACAGGAGGAACTGATCAACTGGAAGTCCTAGACAGCCTCCCCAACCCAAAGCACAAAACGTGATTTGATGTAAAACATTTTCAAGAACCAATTCTGAATATAATTGAACAAGGCTCACATTCGTGTCAGAATCAGTATTGGTCTTCAAATATTTAATTTACTTTTATGTATGTGTGTAATATGACATTACTTAGGTAAATTCTATAAGTCAATATTGTTGGGAAATTACTTCTGCAGAACCGATGTTTCTGACTGAAATATGTTATTAGGAAGGCAGACAGTTTTTGACATACTAAAATCAGGATTTTTAAAAATTATAAAATTAAATTAAAAAAACACAAATACAAAATTAAAAGTGGGAAAGTTACGAACTAAACATCAAGATGTCTCGGATTCGACTTCTTTTTATTCTGATAATATTCTTGTCGGTTAGACGGAAGGATACCAAGGAAATATAAAATGCTGAAGTGCAGATGTTTTCCGGTTTATCCATATGTTGCCAATGAGCTTAAGTGAACGTGGTGGCCTACAGTAAATGGAAAGACACTGAAATATCTGACGTTGAAGAAGATACACATCCTTATATCGACACGTCATCATTATTTCGATGGAGACATCAGGCACGAATAGCACGCATGGAAGAGCAAAGACGATGCAAGAAAGAAACTGAAAAAGGTAGAATAAAAAATGATAATAAAACAAAGAAACTAAAAAGTTAACTATTGTGAAAGGAATGGGACAACTAACTCTTCTATAGCTTGAGAAAGAATCTAAAGAAAGAAAGAAAGGAGAAGAGAAATTCGAGAAGAAAGAAAATACAACTCCTTGGACCGCTGATAGCATAGGTAAAACTGGATGCACACAGCTCCAAAGCCCCAAGAGGTACAAGGAATGCTTTAGAAAGAACATATTGTGAAATATGAAAAGTTCGTAAAGAATTCTGAAATGCTACGACGGTATAATGACAGCAAGCCTTTCCTGACGCGTCAACCAGAACATGAAAGTGAACATACAGCAAATTATTTGGTTATTTGGTGCATACATTTGGAGATGGAGGAGAAACATGACCTAATGGATCATGTGTCTCACCTACGTATTTGTATTCAGTACATACAGGAACGGCACAAAAAGTCTATCTTTTTTGCTTCATATGTCTTACCTACAAAGGCAGACAATGTACAAGATATTAAAATCAGAACTTAAAAAAATACTGAAACAAAATAAAATTAAAAGTGGGGAAGCGCCAGACTACAAATCTAAATGTATGGGGTTCTATCACCGGTCAGTCTCAGAAGTTTTTCTGTCACTTATCACTTCTTTCAAGAATGACAATGTTTGTTGGTGTGAAAAATGCCGAGTCAGAGCGTGGTTTCGAATCCATGACTATAGGGCCTCCTATAGCTGGCTGGGTAAGTTAGTTCAAAGGATAGAGGAAGGCAACGGCATGCCATCTCGAAGTGGACCATGTTTAATAAAACACTGGAGCGTTCAAAGGAGTCTTCGGAATGATTTCTGCTTTACTTACTTAGATCATCTTTAACCGTATCTGACCTTGACAGGCGGACGAAACTCTCTTCAAATATTTTATCCTTTCGAAACCGTTCGTGCGATTGAAGTTGCACTCCCAGCAAATGGTAGAAACGCAAACGATCTACATTCGCTTTCCACCCATTGGTTTTCTGTAAACACTCATCACTTTTACCTAAGAAGTCTGCGGTGGCGCAGCACTGCCTAACCGAGGCATGGAAAAATGTATAATGTGACACAGATATTTGGGATCTGTATCCACATTCATTGACTTGACATCCACCATCCTCAGATTAAGTTGAGTAATTGCTATTACTTGAAATTGGAATTCCTTATTTACGTTTCCCACAGTTTCCAGGTATTGTATTACATACAACTTACGACGTAATTATAGAGACAAATCAAAGCCTTTTTCATTTAAAAAATGTTAATAAAATAACAACAAATATCAAGTAAACTAATGTTTTGAAGAACAGCAACTTTCTAACTGGTTGCTTATGGCAGATCTATGATAACAGCGACTTGAAACACACTAAATGATACTCACATTAAGATTCCTGTAAGAGAAATATCATTTCATCGTTTACCCTGACTAATGAATGGAGCATAATATTTCATTCCGCTAGTAATAGACAAGAGGAGAATACTCGTGGCGCTGGTGAAAGATTCTACTATATATGTTAACAGGCAATCCGTTCAACTGTGCGCCATTTCATTTAGGTAATCTACAACCTTTTCCATTATTTTCAAGCAGCGTTGATTATTGTAAATAGACAACGCTTAGGGTTCTTTGCCCCGTAAAATAGAAACCAGTTCTACGACAAAATAAATACACACAGAGTAGTTCTTCACATTTTTGTAACCGACTCTTTACGTGATTAGTAATTAGTACTCTTGATTTTTGTATATTTCTATTGTGTAACAAGATTTGTATTAATGATTCGTAAGGGAAAAAAGCTTCGTACTTTTTCGTATGCTAGAGATACTGAATTCTGTTTCACAGTTACATAAACAAGCAAACTTGTGTTCGGTACCGAAAACTGTTGTAGGAAATACCTGCGTAAGTGTTGAAAACTCGAAGTTTCGTATTTTAGTGGTTACAGGTCATTATGAAATCACTATTTATCTTTTGTTACGATTCCGAAATAGCTCAGTAACCAGTTGCTTTAGAACAACTTTATCGTCTTTACTGTTTGCCATTAAAAATGAAATTTGAGGCAGTTTTTTTACTTCTTTCTACTAATTTCGTGTCAAAAATTGTTAATTAGTAGCTACAAATTTTATATTGCAGTTGTTCTTTGTGTGTAGGAAAATTCTTACCTGAATAACTGAGTTACATTGTTGGTGGTGTTTTATTGATCTTACATTGCAAATTATTTTGCAAGCCACTTACACAGAGAAACGTAACGTGATTGGCCCAATGGAAAACGAAACGCTAAAGATATGTTGGATGTAGCTCACCATTTTATATTTTTTGCTCTTCCTTAAAGTGAAATACCGTTTTTCACGTAAGATTTCTTTTGGATCTGAAGCTATTTTGTAGCTAATTGTAAGAAAGCACTTGGAACCCTTCAATTCATTTAAGACTTTTCCTGTTCTGGATAACACTATGTGTCAGCAGAAGTAATTGAGTGATTTAACAGACACCAATTGCTGCTGCTTCTGAGCAGCTACCATCACACCTGGTTGGGGGTTCATGCTTTAGTATATTACAGTATCCACGATTTATAACGTTAACTAAACATATTGTAATAGCGGAACAGATCGAAAGTACATGATGGCACATCCCGTCGTTAAGCAAACTACGAGAACCTCCGGAATAACAGAAGTCTGTAATCAACTTTTCATAATACGTTTGTTTCCGTTGCTATTTTCCGCAGCGGCTGTTAACATCTGTTATTAAGTGTTATCTCTTTTGAGCTGACTGCATTAGAGCATGTTATCTTCATCTTCTTCCGTGTTTATAACGACACTCATCCTCAGTATTAAAACAAAAATATCTTAAATCGCAAAAATTTTATAAAATTATTTCATCGATGTCAGTTACTCCTAAATTAATTTCACGATTTCTTTTCGGTAACATGTACTTCATGTTCATTCAGTGGTGAAAATGGACCTGCTTTTTGTTTTTATTCATATTATTAGGCTTACAATGTCCATATTACCATGCTTGTCACAGTCCAATATCGCCACTCTTGACGCCATGAAAAATTTCTAATTATAAATGGAAGAGATCAAGTTGTGTATGTTCTATGTAAAGGCTCTCTGCTGTTTCACTCCAGACTAAACTACGGGCGACGGCCTTTTTCCGCTGACACCAACGTCCGCAAGAATGGCTTACGCTATTTCGGACGCGGAAACCTTGAAGCAAGAACTAGAATGCCATATGTCTGTATTCAAGCAGACTAGCTGCACAGCGAAACAGATCCGTTGTGCTTTGGTGTTTGGACCTTCCACGGAACCTATAGAAGATGAATGCATAACGTTTGCCTTTCTATCATAAACTATGGCGACACAAGTTATGGGATAGCCATATACACACATACAGAAGGCGGTCGTATCGCCTACACAACGTATAAAAGGGAAGTATATTGGCGGCGCTGTCATCTGTACTCAGGTATTTCGTGTAATAAGGTTACCGACGTGACTGGGACGGTACGACAGGCTTTGAATGCGGAATGGAAACTAGAGCTAGACGCTTGGGACATTCCATTTCTGAAATCGTTATGGAGCAGAGTATTCCTCAGGTGATTCATGTGAAAAAGTTTCCGAGGTGGCTGTGGCCGCACGACGGGAATTAACAGACTCTGAACGTGGAACTGTAATTGGAGCTGGACTCATGGGAATTTCATTTCGGAAATCGTTACGGAATTCAGTATTCCTACATCAGCAGTATCTAGAATGTGCAGAGGAAACCAAATTTCAGGCATTACGTCTCACCATGGACAGAGTAGCGGCTTTTGCGTAGTTTTGTCCGTGTTGGCGGACAAGCAACACAGCGTCAAATAACCTCAGAAATCAACCTGAGACGTACGACGAACATATAACAGTGTGGTGACATTAGGCGTTAATGGGCTCTGTCAGCAGATGACCGGCACGAATGCCTTTGCTAACTGCACGATATCGCCTGCAGCGCCTCTCCTGGCCCCGTGACCATATGGGTTGGATCTTAGACGACTGGTACACAGTAGCCTGTTCATATAAGTCCCGATTTCTATTGGTAAGAGCTGATGGTAGGGTTTGAGTGTCTTGTAGACACCAGAGTATGGACCTAATTGGTCAACAAGGCACTGAGCAAGGTGATGGTGGTTCTGTATTGGTATGGGTTATGTTTACATGGAATGAACCGACAGTTGATTGAAAATCATTACGTTCGGCTTCTTGCAGACCATTTGCACCCATTTATGAATTTCATGTTCATGAAAAACGATGGAAATTTTATGGACGACAAAGGCTACATCACCGGCCACAATTTTTTGCGATTAGTTTGAGAAAAATTCAGGACATTTCGAGCGAATGATTCGGCAGCCAGATCGCCCATCCAGTATGAATTGGACGTAATTGAAAAGTCAGTTGTGAAGAAAATCCTGCACCGGAACTACGTTAACAGTTATGAACGACTATAGAGGCAGCATGTCCCAATAGTTTTGCAGGGTACTTCGAACGACTATTTCAGGCTATGCCACGTCAAGGTACGGAAATACACCCGGTGAAAGGAGGGTCCGACACGACATTAGGAGTTATCTCATGAGTCCTGTCACCACAATGTATGATGTGAGCGTGTCTTCAAAGACAAGAAGGGTTTTCAAAGAGTAAAACGTTAGACTAGAATTTCGTGCGAAATCCAAGGTTAGGCTGATGCTCTATTGAAGTCAAGCAACCTTCATTCCAAAGATACCTTTGAACCCCACAGCACTTGAATAGTCGTGGTCCTGTTGGAGGTGGTATGCAGTTGCCTCCTCCGACTTTTAAATTGTCTTACCCAGCCAGCTACAGGGAAATCTAAAGTTAAACGTGGATTTCCAAACACGTCCCGATTCGTCACTTTTCACAGCAACAAAGATTCCATTCGAGAAAGAAGTGATAAGTGATAGATAAAACTAATGTGAATGACTGGACATAGAACACGAGACATTTGGATTTGGAATATGGCACTTTTCCACTTTTAATTTAATTTTGTTTTAGTATGTATTTAGCTCTGATTACAGTATGTCAAACATTGTCTGCTTTTGTAGTAAGACAAATAAATCACAAACAGACATTTATCTTTAAATCAGAAATATCTTTATCTCTGCAACTAAATGTTATTGACTGATATTCAATATTTGCCTTATAATATTTGCGTAAGTACTTTAATATTACTTACATTCATGAAAACACATGAAATATTTTAAGTTTAACACTATTTCAAAACAACTTAATGGTCATCAGAAGCTGTAATTTCTCTTTCTGTAGATTCTTTTTTTTGTATCTGGAGCCCACAAATCCAGAACCTATGCAGCGTTTCATGTGGTACTGTGCTTCTTGTTCAGGCACGTTCAGATTTATTTGTTGAAGTAGTCTTACATCTTGACCTTCAAAACACTTTTCCAATTGTCTTGAGAGGGTTTCTAATATTTTCAGTATATTAAATCCTCCTGAGGCAAGTCTTGCTTTACGTTCCTCTTCTTCGGCTTCAGCCAGAGCGGTCTTCCGTTTCATAGTTGCTCTTGCCTGAATCATTTCTCTGAATGAGTAGAATTAATCATCAAATGGCGTTTTACATTCCTTTCAGTTATCTCAATAAAACAGGATCCAGTACATTCTCGTGCCTTAATATCTAGTTTTTGTGTCATTCCTGTATGTGCTAAATACAGATACGTAGGTGAGCCACATGATACATTAGGTCATGTTTCTCCTCCATCTCCAAACGAATGCACCAAGTAACCAAATAATTTGCTGTATGTTCACTTACATGTTCTGGATGGTCCTTCAGGAAACACAGCATTTCAGAAATCTTTATGAACTTTTCATATTTCGCAAATTGTTCTTTCAAACGTTTTCCTTGTTCCTCTTCAGACAAAACTTCTCGTTTTGGTTTTGGAGCTGTGTTTATTACGGTTCTGACGAATCCTGGTTTACCTATGGCATCAACGCTCCATGGATAGAAGAGCTAGTTTCAGCTTATGCAAATTTTCTTTCTCATTCCTTTCACTTTAGTCAATTTTTTATTTTCTGTGTTTTATTTTCATTTGTTGTTCTACCATTTCCAGTTTATTCCTTCTATCGTCTTTGCTCTTCCATGCGTTCTATTCGTGCCTGATATCTCCATCGGAATAACGATGACGTGTCAATATTAATATGTGTATCATCCTCAAAGTCAGATATTTCAATGTCTTTCCATTTACTGTAGTCCACCATGTTCACTTCAGCTGATTAGCAACATATGGATACGCCTGAAAACAACTGCACTTCAGCATTTTATATTTCCATGGGATCTATACCTCTCGCTCATTTCTGTGAAACCATGCATCAAACAGTGCCATTTCAATATTTTACAAAACGCATTTTTGTCTGTAGGTCACGACTAGATTACGGTAATTTTATCCCGTAAAATATCCCAAAGATTGGTTTCTTCAACGGATGGCTCCATCTACACAGGGGATAGGGGGCTGCAGCGATGGCTTCTGGCCCACACACTTTTGGTTTTCCGCGGCATATAAAGGAGCTGCCGTTTACGGTATTAATCAGTTCTGGCGAGACGTAGCAGACAGTGTTCTGACTTGAAGATGGCGGCCAGGGAGACCCATGAAATATCGTGTCAAGATGATTGCATAATAAGGCAGCATAACCGACAAGAATATTAACAGAACAAGAAGATATGTTATGTTCATGCCCGACGTCAAGTGTCGTGATATTGGAGATTCAAAGGAAAACTGTAGTTTCAGAATGGATGTTTAAAAAAGGAGAGACAGATGAAAAGTATAAGTACTGATACGTCAGAAAATATCACAGGAACGTACCATAGCTGCAGAGTAACGAGTCATTATTATTCTTGCTGCTTATTACAGCATTATAAACATTTTCGTAAAGACACATTGAAGCAAATAGTATCACTTATTTTCGCTTTTGACGCTATCAGTCTTTCAAAATATTTTATAGTGCGATATATTATGCTTCCTGTGTCGAAATGAAGCTGTAGGCTAAGGAAAGGTACGTCCACATTAAGTTGTAAAGAACTAATCAGAATACGTTGCGGTGTGTACTGCACAAAAAAATTAAGGGACTGATATCATTCTTACTTACACGTTATATAAGATTTTATCAACGCTCATTTCATATAAGGCAGTTCCGTGTTTCCAGTGCTCCACATAATCTCCCAACAAAGCTTCCACAGCCCTTCGCCCTTCCTCCCACACCTGCTTGACAACTGAATTCGCCCTGAGATATGTCCCTCCTGACAGGTACATTCCATTCGTCCCTATCTTTTCTCACATCACAGCTCTCTTCCCACAGTAGACTCTTCTTTTCTTTCCATAATCTTGATCTGGCTCTTATGCAAGTCACATCTATTCCAAATATATTCTCTCCTACCACCAACCCTCCAACATTACACATCTCCACATACCAATCCTCGAGCTTCAGTCACACTCCTCTCAGCAGCACTTAACCCTGTTAACAGCAGTTTATTCATTCCTGATACAGTGTTCAGAGTTTCTACAGTAAAATGAAGGATTCCGTCTTTATTAGAAGGAATGCCATCAGAATTTGTGTTTTAAAAGATACCTATCGGTTTTTAACATTATTGTGATAGAACAGTCCTCATTAATACTAGCAATACCAACGAATTTTTGGTAACGCCCATTGCCAATGGTGGGTGGGCAATCGGAGGGAGTACTTTATAGCAACCATCAAAAGTTTGGAAAAAGTATAATTAGTTATTTGTTGGTTACTTACGTGGACAACGTACTTTTTAAAGACATAATGGTTTGTAAGTAGGGTACAGAAACTGAAAGTATCTTTCAGCACGCTCTTATTTATATCAACTCTCTTTCAATCTACTACCGATGCGGGGGTTACTTCAGAAAATATCATATAGTCCCCCTGATCTGTAGAGTAATGAACATAGAATTCGTGCAAGTGAAGCGAATCACAAAGTTAATTTCGAAAATCAAGTAAGAAGCTAGGATGTTTTAATGGCAGGATCCATGGTTTTATTTTCCTTATTCAAGAAATGCTTCCCTATAATCCTGAAGATACTCAGGTTAAGTATTTGGTTTTTTACTAACGAAGTTTTGTGGCACAAATATTTTGCATTTTCTTTACATTAATTAATATTGAGGGTAGTGCCATGCGGAATGATATGCGTTTATCAACGGAAACATGATATACACGCGGAACTATCTATTTCATTTAGATCGACTGCAGAATACGTAAATAACCAGTCAGTTTCCTCTGGCTGCTATATTAATTGTAGAGTCAGTGTTAGTTCTCATACAGTACACATGAAGATAAAAACGAGCCTTTACTCAACTGAAGCTTATGTGAAGTATCCACCGTCTGAAGTCCCTAGATTTGTCTCATCGTATTTAACATGCAATTTCTTTGTAAATTTTTTTTTCTATAGAACTGCAGTTCATATTATTTCGGTCATTTCTTTATCACAATTCGATAATACGAAAAACAATGTTTTGTTTCTTTACTGTTATGTAGCTGTCGAAACGCGTTATAATACATAGAGACTATGTGTCATATTGGCACTCTGTTCTAGCTTAAGCTGAAGCAGTAACAGTTTTATAAAAAGTCGGTTATTGACTTCTGTCAATCCAGAGTTTCTCTTAGATTTGTCAACAGCGGGCTCAGACATTATATACTTTCCATTTCTACCATTGTTATCCTATGCTATGTTTAGTACAAATTATAAATCGTGAATACTGTAATAGATTGAAGTACGAAGCTCCTGCTGTGGATAACGGTAATTTCTCAGATGGAGCAGCAGTTGGTTTTTGATAAATTGATGATTTACGTCTGTTGTTTCGTAGTGTTTCTCAGAATTGGCAACTGCTTCCATAGAATAAAGCCTGTAATGCTATTTGTTTCCTTCCCATCACCGAACAATTTCCATTTTCATGAGGAATTAAGATGATAGATTTTCAGCTCGAGTCTTCCATTAACGTTCTAAATGCAGAATTTTTTTCGAAGAAGCCGTTATATAGCTGGTACACGACTATAATGTGCTAAAAAAATTAACAAACTGAGTATAACATCTAATTTAAAGAAATATGTTCAGACTTAGTTCTAAAGTAAGTGAAAAGTTTCGGATATTTCCTTAACATTAGCTATACGATCGTTTCAGATCCAAAAGAAATTTTCTGTGGAAAACGGTATTCCATTTTAGAGACGAGCGGAAAATATAATTAGCAGAGCTACTTCCAACATAGCTTTAGTGTTCTGTTTTATGTTCGGCCAACTAAGTTACAACTTCCTGTATCTGTGGTCTCAAAAGCATCTGCAGTGTAAGATCAACTGTAAACACCAGCAGTGTATCTCAGTTACTCAGGTAAGAATATTCCTACATGCAGTGAAGAAACGCAATATAAAATCTGTAGCAACTGATTATCAATTCTTACAACGAACTTAGTGTAAGGAGGTAACAAATTGCTTTAGATTTCATTTTGAGTGATAAACGCTAAAGACAAGAAAGCTGTTCTTAAACAGCTGGTTTTTGAGCTATTTTAGGTTCATAACAAGAGATAAATAATATTCTAAAAATTATATGGGACCATTAAATTACGAAACTTAAAGTATTCGACACTTGTTAAGGTATTTCCTTACAATTTTCTTACCGACGGCAGTTTAACTAGTTCCCATAACTATGTCAAAGAATTCAGTATCTGTAACATACGGAGTAGTAGGAAGCTGTGATTAACAGCTACATGTTTTCGTTAACGAGTCGTTAATGTGAACCCTGTAACACAATATATGTCTACAAAAATCAGGGGCAGTAATTATTGTTCATGTAAAGAGTCAGCGACAAAGATGTGATGAAATATGTGTTTAATTTCTTACTGAGTTGATTTTCCATTCTCAACAGTCTATACTGTTTGTAAGCACTGCCATGAAAGAGGATGTAAACTTCCTAAATGTTGAATGGTGCGGTGAATTGTCATCCACTGTACCGACGAACGGTAATCCTGAGGACTTCATCTAGGAGCGCTTACATTACTTCGGACGCGGAACACTTGATACAAGAACTAGAATGTCTTACATGTGTATTGAAGCATAACTAATGTAGATTGTTTGCTTTCCAGCCATTTGCTGGAAGCGTATCTTCAAAGACAGGAAGGTTTCTGAAAAGATAAAATATTAAAAGAGAATTCGTTCGTCAGTCAACGTTAGGCTCGGTTAGAGATGATCTATGTAAGTAAAGCAGTTATCAATCCGAAGATCTCATGTGTTTTTCTTGGGACACCTGAGTTTCTCCCGTCGTATTGAATGTTGTGCTTTGAAAATGACAACGTGTGCTCCTGTCGAAATATCGGCGATTGTCGGCGACACCACGCGGTTGCAATCCCATAAGTTATTTTAATATTGTAATCTTGTTTGCAAATTCAGATTGCTGAAGGTGAAGATAAAAAAGCATTTGATAATGAACCTCACTCATCCATAGACGAGATTCATTCAACAGCAGCTGTAAAGTTGAAGGTTGCTCTGGCTGAAGCCGACGAAGAAGAATGTTAAATAAGGCTTTGCACAGGAGGAACTGATCAACTGGAAGTCCTAGACAGCCTCCCCAACCCAAAGCACAAAACGTGATTTGATGTAAAACATTTTCAAGAACCAATTCTGAATATAATTGAACAAGGCTCACATTCGTGTCAGAATCAGTATTGGTCTTCAAATATTTAATTTACTTTTATGTATGTGTGTAATATGACATTACTTAGGTAAATTCTATAAGTCAATATTGTTGGGAAATTACTTCTGCAGAACCGATGTTTCTGACTGAAATATGTTATTAGGAAGGCAGACAGTTTTTGACATACTAAAATCAGGATTTTTAAAAATTATAAAATTAAATTAAAAAAACACAAATACAAAATTAAAAGTGGGAAAGTTACGAACTAAACATCAAGATGTCTCGGATTCGACTTCTTTTTATTCTGATAATATTCTTGTCGGTTAGACGGAAGGATACCAAGGAAATATAAAATGCTGAAGTGCAGATGTTTTCCGGTTTATCCATATGTTGCCAATGAGCTTAAGTGAACGTGGTGGCCTACAGTAAATGGAAAGACACTGAAATATCTGACGTTGAAGATGATACACATCCTTATATCGACACGTCATCATTATTTCGATGGAGACATCAGGCACGAATAGCACGCATGGAAGAGCAAAGACGATGCAAGAAAGAAACTGAAAAAGGTAGAATAAAAAATGATAATAAAACAAAGAAACTAAAAAGTTAACTATTGTGAAAGGAATGGGACAACTAACTCTTCTATAGCTTGAGAAAGAATCTAAAGAAAGAAAGAAAGGAGAAGAGAAATTCGAGAAGAAAGAAAATACAACTCCATGGACCGCTGATAGCATAGGTAAAACTGGATGCACACAGCTCCAAAACCCCAAGAGGTACAAGGAATACTTTAGAAAGAACATATTGTGAAATATGAAAAGTTCGTAAAGAATTCTGAAATGCTACGACGGTATAATGACAGCAAGCGTTTCCTGACGCGTCAACCAGAACATGAAAGTGAACATACAGCAAATTATTTGGTTATTTGGTGCATACATTTGGAGATGGAGGAGAAACATGACCTAATGGATCATGTGTCTCACCTACGTATTTGTATTCAGTACATACAGGAACGGCACAAAAAGTCTATCTTTTTTGCTTCATATGTCTTACCTACAGAGGCAGACAATGTTCAAGATATTAAAATCAGAACTTAAAAAAATACTGAAACAAAATAAAATTAAAAGTGGGGAAGCGCCAGACTACAAATCTAAATGTATGGGGTTCTATCACCGGTCAGTCTCAGAAGTTTTTCTGTCACTTATCACTTCTTTCAAGAATGACAATGTTTGTTGGTGTGAAAAATGCCGAGTCAGAGCGTGGTTTCGAATCCATGACTATAGGGCCTCCTATAGCTGGCTGGGTAAGTTAGTTCAAAGGATAGAGGAAGGCAACGGCATGCCGTCTCGAACAGGACCATGTTTAATAAAACACTGGAGCGTTCAAAGGAGTCTTCGGAATGATTTCTGCTTTACTTACTTAGATCATCTTTAACCGTATCTGACCTTGACAGGCGGACGAAACTCTCTTCTAATATTTTATCCTTTCGAAACCGTTCGTGCGATTGAAGTTGCACTCCCAGCAAATGGTAGAAACGCAAACGATCTACATTCGCTTTCCACCCATTGGTTTTCTGTAAACACTCATCACTTTTACCTAAGAAGTCTGCGGTGGCGCAGCACTGCCTAACCGAGGCATGGAAAAATGTATAATGTGACACAGATATTTGGGATCTGTATCCACATTCATTGACTTGACATCCACCATCCTCAGATTAAGTTGAGTAATTGCTATTACTTGAAATTGGAATTCCTTATTTACGTTTCCCACAGTTTCCAGGTATTGTATTACATACAACTTACGACGTAATTATAGAGACAAATCAAAGCCTTTTTCATTTAAAAAATGTTAATAAAATAACAACAAATATCAAGTAAACTAATGTTTTGGAAGAACAGCAACTTTCTAACTGGTTGCTTATGGCAGATCTATGATAACAGCGACTTGAAACACACTAAATGATACTCACATTAAGATTCCTGTAAGAGAAATAACATTTCTTCGTTTACCCTGACTAATGAATGGAGCATAATATTTCATTCCGCTAGTAATAGACAAGAGGAGAATACTCGTGGCGCTGGTGACAGATTCTACTATATATGTTAACAGGCAATCCGTTCAACTGTGCGCCATTTCATTTAGGTAGTCTACAACCTTTTCCATTATTTTCAAGCAGCGTTGATTATTGTAAATAGACAACGCTTAGGGTTCTTTGCCCCGTAAAATAGAAACCAGTTCTACGACAAAATAAATACACACAGAGTAGTTCTTCACATTTTTGTAACCGACTCTTTACGTGAATAGTAATTAGTACTCTTGATTTTTGTATATTTCTATTGTGTAACAAGATTTGTATTAATGATTCGTAAGGGAAAAAAGCTTCATACTTTTTCGTATGCTAGAGATACTGAATTCTGTTTCACAGTTACATAAACAAGCAAACTTGTGTTCGGTACCGAAAACTGTTGTAGGAAATACCTGCGTAAGTGTTGAAAACTCGAAGTTTCGTATTTTAGTGGTTACAGGTCATTATGAAATCACTATTTATCTTTTGTTACGATTCCGAAATAGCTCAGTAACCAGTTGCTTTAGAACAACTTTATCGTCTTTACTGTTTGCCATTAAAAATGAAATTTGAGGCAGTTTTTTTACTTCCTTCTACTAATTTCGTGTCAAAAATTGTTAATTAGTAGCTACAAATTTTATATTGCAGTTGTTCTTTGTGTGTAGGAAAATTCTTACCTGAATAACTGAGTTACATTGTTGGTGGTGTTTTATTGATCTTACATTGCAAATTATTTTGCAAGCCACTTACACAGAGAAACGTAACGTGATTGGCCCAATGGAAAACGAAACGCTAAAGATATGTTGGATGTAGCTCACCATTTTATATTTTTTGCTCTTCCTTAAAGTGAAATACCGTTTTTCACGTAAGATTTCTTTTGGATCTGAAGCTATTTTGTAGCTAATTGTAAGAAAGCACTTGGAACCCTTCAATTCATTTAAGACTTATCCTGTTCTGGATAACACTATGTGTCAGCGGAAGTAATTGAGTGATTTAACAGACACCAATTGCTGCTGCTTCTGAGCAGCTACCATCACACCTGGTTGGGGGTTCATGCTTTAGTATATTACAGTATCCACGATTTATAACGTTAACTAAACATATTGTAATAGCGGAACAGATCGAAAGTACATGATGGCACATCCCGTCGTTAAGCAAACTACGAGAACCTCCGGAATAACAGAAGTCTGTAATCAACTTTTCATAATACGTTTGTTTCCGTTGCTATTTTCCGCAGCGGCTGTTAACATCTGTTATTAAGTGTTATCTCTTTTGAGCTGACTGCATTAGAGCATGTTATCTTCATCTTCTTCCGTGTTTATAACGACACTCATCCTCAGTATTAAAACAAAAATATCTTAAATCGCAAAAATTTTATAAAATTATTTCATCGATGTCAGTTACTCCTAAATTAATTTCACGATTTCTTTTCGGTAACGTGTACTTCATGTTCATTCAGTGGTGAAAATGGACCTGCTTTTTGTTTTTATTCATATTATTAGGCTTACAATGTCCATATTACCATGCTTTTCACAGTCCAATATCGCCACTCTTGACGCCATGAAAAATTTCTAATTATAAATGGAAGAGATCAAGTTGTGTATGTTCTATGTAAAGGCTCTCTGCTGTTTCACTCCAGACTAAACTACGGGCGACGGACTTTTTCCGCTGACACCAACGTCCGCAAGAATGGCTTACGCTATTTCGGACGCGGAAACCTTGAAGCAAGAACTAGAATGCCATATGTCTGTATTCAAGCAGACTAGCTGCACAGCGAAACAGATCCGTTGTGCTTTGGTGTTTGGACCTTCCACGGAACCTATAGAAGATGAATGCATAACGTTTGCCTTCCTATCATAAACTATGGCGACACAAGTTATGGGATAGCCATATACACACATACAGAAGGCGGTCGTATCGCCTACACAACGTATAAAAGGGAAGTATATTGGCGGCGCTGTCATCTGTACTCAGGTATTTCGTGTAATAAGGTTACCGACGTGACTGGGACGGTACGACAGGCTTTGAATGCGGAATGGAAACTAGAGCTAGACGCTTGGGACATTCCATTTCTGAAATCGTTATGGAGCAGAGTATTCCTCAGGTGATTCATGTGAAAAAGTTTCCGAGGTGGCTGTGGCCGCACGACGGGAATTAACAGACTCTGAACGTGGAACTGTAATTGGAGCTGGACTCATGGGAATTTCATTTCGGAAATCGTTACGGAATTCAGTATTCCTACATCAGCAGTATCTAGAATGTGCAGAGGAAACCAAATTTCAGGCATTACGTCTCACCATGGACAGAGTAGCGGCTTTTGCGTAGTTTTGTCCGTGTTGGCGGACAAGCAACACAGCGTCAAATAACCTCAGAAATCAACCTGAGACGTACGACGAACATATAACAGTGTGGTGACATTAGGCGTTAATGGGCTCTGTCAGCAGATGACTGGCACGAATGCCTTTGCTAACTGCACGATATCGCCTGCAGCGCCTCTCCTGGCCCCGTGACCATATGGGTTGGATCTTAGACGACTGGTACACAGTAGCCTGTTCATATAAGTCCCGATTTCAATTGGTAAGAGCTGATGGTAGGGTTTGAGTGTCTTGTAGACACCAGAGTATGGACCTAATTGGTCAACAAGGCACTGAGCAAGGTGATGGTGGTTCTGTATTGGTATGGGTTATGTTTACATGGAATGAACCGACATTTGATTGAAAATCATTACGTTCGGCTTCTTGCAGACCATTTGCACCCATTTATGAATTTCATGTTCATGAAAAACGATGGAAATTTTATGGACGACAAAGGCTACATCACCGGCCACAATTTTTTGCGATTAGTTTGAGAAAAATTCAGGACATTTCGAGCGAATGATTCGGCAGCCAGATCGCCCATCCAGTATGAATTGGACGTAATTGAAAAGTCAGTTGTGAAGAAAATCCTGCACCGGAACTACGTTAACAGTTATGAACGACTATAGAGGCAGCATGTCCCAATAGTTTTGCAGGGTACTTCGAACGACTATTTCAGGCTATGCCACGTCAAGGTACGGAAATACACCCGGTGAAAGGAGGGTCCGACACGACATTAGGAGTTATCTCATGAGTCCTGTCACCACAGTGTATGATGTGAGCGTGTCTTCAAAGACAAGAAGGGTTTTCAAAGAGTAAAACGTTAGACTAGAATTTCGTGCGAAATCCAAGGTTAGGCTGATGCTTTATTGAAGTCAAGCAACCTTCATTCCAAAGATACCTTTGAACCCCACAGCACTTGAATAGTCGTGGTCCTGTTGGAGGTGGTATGCAATTGCCTCCTCCGACTTTTGAATTGTCTTACCCAGCCAGCTACAGGGAAATCTAAAGTTAAACGTGGATTTCCAAACACGTCCCGATTCGTCACTTTTCACAGCAACAAAGATTCCATTCGAGAAAGAAGTGATAAGTGATAGATAAAACTAATGTGAATGACTGGACATAGAACACGAGACATTTGGATTTGGAATATGGCACTTTTCCACTTTTAATTTAATTTTGTTTTAGTATGTATTTAGCTCTGATTACAGTATGTCAAACATTGTCTGCTTTTGTAGTAAGACAAATAAATCACAAACAGACATTTATCTTTAAATCAGAAATATCTTTATCTCTGCAACTAAATGTTATTGACTGATATTCAATATTTGCCTTATAATATTTGCGTAAGTACTTTAATATTACTTACATTCATGAAAACACATGAAATATTTTAAGTTTAACACTATTTCAAAACAACTTAATGGTCATCAGAAGCTGTAATTTCTCTTTCTGTAGATTCTTTTTTTTGTATCTGGAACCCACAAATCCAGAACCTATGCAGCGTTTCATGTGGTACTGTGCTTCTTGTTCAGGCACGTTCAGATTTATTTGTTGAAGTAGTCTTACATCTTGACCTTCAAAACACTTTTCCAATTGTCTTGAGAGGGTTTCTAATATTTTCAGTATATTAAATCCTCCTGAGGCAAGTCTTGCTTTACGTTCCTCTTCTTCGGCTTCAGCCAGAGCGGTCTTCCGTTTCATAGTTGCTCTTGCCTGAATCATTTCTCTGAATGAGTAGAATTAATCATCAAATGGCGTTTTACATTCCTTTCAGTTATCTCAATAAAACAGGATCCAGTACATTCTCGTGCCTTAATATCTAGTTTTTGTGTCATTCCTGTATGTGCTAAATACAGATACGTAGGTGAGCCACATGATACATTAGGTCATGTTTCTCCTCCATCTCCAAACGAATGCACCAAGTAACCAAATAATTTGCTGTATGTTCACTTACATGTTCTGGATGGTCCTTCAGGAAACACAGCATTTCAGAAATCTTTATGAACTTTTCATATTTCGCAAATTGTTCTTTCAAACGTTTTCCTTGTTCCTCTTCAGACAAAACTTCTCGTTTTGGTTTTGGAGCTGTGTTTATTACGGTTCTGACGAATCCTGGTTTACCTATGGCATCAACGCTCCATGGATAGAAGAGCTAGTTTCAGCTTATGCAAATTTTCTTTCTCATTCCTTTCACTTTAGTCAATTTTTTATTTTCTGTGTTTTATTTTCATTTGTTGTTCTACCATTTCCAGTTTATTCCTTCTATCGTCTTTGCTCTTCCATGCGTTCTATTCGTGCATGATATCTCCATCGGAATAACGATGACGTGTCAATATTAATATGTGTATCATCCTCAAAGTCAGATATTTCAATGTCTTTCCATTTACTGTAGTCCACCATGTTCACTTCAGCTGATTAGCAACATATGGATACGCCTGAAAACAACTGCACTTCAGCATTTTATATTTCCATGGGATCTATACCTCTCGCTCATTTCTGTGAAAGCATGCATCAAACAGTGCCATTTCCATATTTTACAAAACGCATTTTTGTCTGTAGGTCTCGACTAGATTACGGTAATTTTATCCCGAAAAATATCCCAAAGATTGGTTTCTTCAACGGATGGCTCCATCTACACAGGGGATAGGGGGCTGCAGCGATGGCTTCTGGCCCACACACTTTTGGTTTTCCGCGGCATATAAAGGAGCTGCCGTTTACGGTATTAATCAGTTCTGGCGAGACGTAGCAAACAGTGTTCTGACTTGAAGATGGCGGCCAGGGGGACCCATGAAATATCGTGTCAAGATGATTGCATAATAAGGCAGCATAACCGACAAGAATATTAACAGAACAAGAAGATATGTTGTGTTCATGCCCGACGTCAAGTGTCGTGATATTGGAGATTGAAAGGAGAACTGTAGTTTCAGGATGGATGTTTAAAAAAGGAGAGACAGATGAAAAGTATAAAGTACTGATACGTCAGAAAATATCACAGGAACGTACCATAGCTGCAGAGTAACGAGTCATTATTATTCTTGCTGCTTATTACAGCATTATAAACATTTTCGTAAAGACACATTGAAGCAAATAGTATCACTTATTTTCGCTTTTGACGCTATCAGTCTTTCAAAATATTTTATAGTGCGATATATTATGCTTCCTGTGTCGAAATGAAGCTGTAGGCTAAGGAAAGGTACGTCCACATTAAGTTGTAAAGAACTAATCAGAATACGTTGCGGTGTGTACTGCACAAAAAAATTAAGGGACTGATATCATTCTTACTTACACGTTATATAAGATTTTATCAACGCTCATTTCATATAAGGCAGTTCCGTGTTTCCAGTGCTCCACATAATCTCCCAACAAAGCTTCCACAGCCCTTCGCCCTTCCTCCCACACCTGCTTGACAACTGAATTCGCCCTGAGATATGTCCCTCCTGACAGGTACAATCCATTCGTCCCTATCTTTTCTCACATCACAGCTCTCTTCCCACAGTAGACTCTTCTTTTCTTTCCATAATCTTGATCTGGCTCTTATGCAAGTCACATCTATTCCAAATATATTCTCTCCTACCACCAACCCTCCAACATTACACATCTCCACATACCAATCCTCGAGCTTCAGTCACACTCCTCTCAGCAGCACTTAACCCTGTTAACAGCAGTTTATTCTTTCCTGATACAGTGTTCAGAGTTTCTAGAGTAAAATGAAGGATTCCGTCTTTATCAGAAGGAATGCCATCAGAATTTGTGTTTTAAAAGATACCTATCGGTTTTTAACATTATTGTGATAGAACAGTCCTCTTTAATACTAGCAACACCAACGAATTTTTGGTAACGCCCATTGCCAATGGTGGGTGGGCAATCGGAGGGAGTACTTTATAGCAACCATCAAAAGTTTGGAAAAAGTATAATTAGTTATTTGTTGTTTACTTACGTGGACAACGTACTTTTTAAAGACATAATGGTTTGTAAGTAGGGTACAGAAACTGAAAGTATCTTTCAGCACGCTCTTATTTATATCAACTCTCTTTCAATCTACTACCGATGCGGGGGTTACTTTAGGCCTACAGTAAAAAATTTAGGAAATAAATTTCGTTAATTGTTATTGTCTTCGTCTTGCAACATACTCCATGAATAGATATTCATATATAAGTAAGTAAGGCATAAAGTACCCCGACCACTTGGTTATCTGAGGGTTAGTTAAATGAACAAGTAAATCTTTTTGATTAATGGAGACCACTTACTGATGAACAGAAGCGTTGAGTTCTTGAAAGAAAGAAAAATTACTAGATTCTGGAGTTATGCTTTGACAAGATAGAGTGAAATGCACATAGAAAACTCACATGTCCCTGTGGCATACCAAGGTACAAGACTTGCCTATTCCATAGATCCAGCACCTCCTACTCCAGTCCTGTCACACGCTTATCCTTCCTGATCATAGTATATGCCACCTGTGAAAGCAGCTGTGTCATATACCGACTCTGCTGCAAACACTGCACAATTTTTGAGGTCGGTATGACTACGAGCTAGCTGCCCACCAGGACGAATGGCCACTGCTAAACTGTTGCTTAGAACAAAGTTGAACACCTGGTGGCACAACATGCTGATGAGCACAGCGTGATGAATTTCAATGGCTGCTTCACAACTCTGGCCACTAGGATATTTCCCTTCGCCACCAGCTTCTATAAATCGTGCAGATGGGAGCTATCCTTCAACACAACTTCTGTTCCCGTTATTTTCCTGGCCTCAGTCTCTGGTAACCCACTGTCCCCACACCCTCCATCCAAAACTTCTACCTTCGTCCATCCTTTCACCCCCGTCCCAGTTTTACGTCCCCACATCGCCTTCAGTGAGCATCGCTTCCCACCTTCCTCTACCGTCATACATTACATGCCCAGCCCATATACTTGCCATCCTTCCGTGGCACATTTTTAGCAGTCAAACTGCGTGCTTCCCTCTGAGACACCAGTCAGCGACCTAGAAGAAAACTACAGAGAACGGGCATTTAAAGCTGACTGCAGAACGATCCTACTGTTGCCAACATATAATTCGCGTAAGACCACGAATATAAGATACAAGAAATTAAGGGTCATACTGAGGCCCATAGACGGTCGTTTCCATCGCTGTATAAGAACAGAAAAAGAAACCATAGGTTGCGGTACATGGTAACCTCCAGTTCGCACCTCGGAGTATGTATGTAGATGTAGATAAAGGTATCATGTTCCTTGTGAAGCCGCCGAACTTGTAAGTAGTTAACCCTAATTGTTCATCCCCTTTTGTATGTCGTTTGTGAAACAGAGATTCGTCTTCGAACCTGTAAATCATGTTGCGTATTAGATCGGGATAAATACACAGAAGTTCTCCTTCGACAAGAAAAAAGGCATGTGCAATCTACAACGTTGGAAATTTATGATAGGCTGTATGATAATTTACTTATTTCTGGTGAAAATGCTGAGTTTATTCAAACCGAAAACCCAAGACAAAAGCGAATTCCATGATCATGATGGCTCTGTCATTACTATTGCTATAAGTATCGCAAACAGCGAACTTAGAACTGTCAGGACGCTAAATATTCCTGCAGAATTAAACAGCAAGAACTTCATTGGGTAATTATTAAATGTGGCAAATAAAAGGTACTGAATTCGAAAAGTTGTTTAATTGACAGAAGATTGTGGTACAAAGGGACTGGGTCTGTCCGAATGTTTGCTACGTCCGATATTACATTCTTGTGAGAGTTTACGTAATCCTTCTAAATACCTACATGTCATGTGTGCAATGAGCCAGAGCATTTTTGAGAAAACTGCCTAAATCGAGTTTTCATTCTATGAAATATTCTGCAATAGCGGATAAGACTAGAGTGGCAGGGAATGGCCCCCTCCTGTAACGCAACGGGTAACACCGAGAACACTGCCAATGAGTCCACTGGACAAACCCTTATTTAGGATGAAAAAAAAATTCGCACTAGACGAGATATCGGACAACGCTGAAAAGAATGAAACGGTTAAAAATCAGTTTAAAAATACTTACCAGGAAAAAAGCTAACAGAGTGCATCAAATTTCTGTTCCTCATCAATATAATGTAAGAAAAGTGCCGTAAGAAAGTATCAGGGCGACGAGATGGGAGAAACGGAAAATGAATCTATTTGCAGCGAATCCGAACAAGACAATTAAATGCAGGAATAAGAAGGAACAGGAAAACTTCCAAATAGCTTGCAATGGGCGATATGACAATGCTGACTCTACTCATGCGTCATGTCTGTGGAATAACAAATGAAACGAGGATGAGGATTTTGGGGAATTTCATAAAAGCCAATGACGTGGACATTGCTTTCCTTCAAGAAATAGCTTGCTAAGAGATGAACCTGCTGCCGCAATACAATCTATAGAACAAAATTCGTCTCTAGCGTCTGGGGCTGCCGAATCTTAACCAAAATGGGACTAGAATCAGAGAACTTAGAAAAGCAGCAGGATGGACGTGTCGTCAAAGCCAAACCATACGAAACTAAAATATTGTACTTTTATGTCCCATCAATATCAGATAACAGAGGTAGCAGATGAAAGTTTCTTAGTGAAACAATCCCGAACTTTCTGAGGCATACAAAGGGTGATGTTAGAATGGGGGAACAATTCAGTTGTCTTGTAAAGTAAGCAGGCACAACAGGATCAACCCCTACACAACATGATTAGAGGACTAAATCTGACCGATGTCATAGATCGAGCAGTCATCGCGGTATCCCACTGGATGCCTTCGGTTGAACGAAATTTTATAACTCATACCACGTTCATTTACAGAATACGACTAAGAGGAAGTGTTTGGCGTTAAACTGTGAAAGAACACGGCTAACTCTTACATAATAATTCAGAATCAATAGCTTAGGAAGTAAGAGGCGCCTTAATAGTGAACAGCAGTAGAAACGTAATTTTTATTCAAAAAAATCAATACGTTAATGTGCTGGCACTCTAAAAATGTGTTATACAGCTAAATAATACCCACAGAGCGAAAATGTAATGCTCAAATAAAGAAATACTTAGAATGGTCCAGGGGGAAAGGGGTGCTACTCCGTATAACCACATACCAGTTAACTAAACAATCAAATGAGGGTGGATTAGGCTGAATAGACTGTGAGGAAAAAAGCGCAGCAACTCTTAGTTACAAATCTCGAAAGCCCCTTGAAACGACCACCGAGACAATCGTATGTATTGGAATTCGCATGACGAATTACCAGAAGATGTAGAGCTTATCGACGGATACCAAAATATATAACTCACACTCTCAAAATCGCAACGAGAATTCTGTAAAAACTCCTAAATGAAAAGAACTCCATTACGAAAAGAATTATGGGAGAACTGCAGAATGAAACAGTACACACACCACTCGCCCAAATCAAACACAATTATATTAACTGAAAGATAGCGTAGTCTAAAGTTTCGGATGCGTCTGTAAGTTCAATGCTGCACTCCTCCTTAAAGGATCTGTTTCTGGCGGCGACACCAAGTGAGATTCATGTTAAATTCGCATTGCGAACACTGTGGTTTGACTGACACAGTGCTTCTCTGAACAATAGGCTTTTCAAAAATCCTAAGCTAATGGAAGTGGATTAAAATGAAATGTACAATGTTATTAACAACAACACGGCTTAAATTAACGCCAGAAAAACAATGTATGCAGATCTCAAAATGTCCCCGCTTCAAAGACGAGCACACGAGAACAGTCACGTGGCTTATATATTCCTATAGAAACTACTTCATCAGCTATGGAAGTGAATCTGTAACTGAATTCAAACAGTACTTAAACCAAGGAAGGGACAACATAGTCAACAGCATCTGGAAAAAGAAAGAAATTGGCCCGTTCATACAATTTTTGTAAATACCAGGAATATTAAAAATATTTAACAGGAAAACCCAAAACTTACGTTTCAGAGGAAGAAGTTTCGAGTTTATGTTCAAGTACAATTGAATTCCATAATTTCGAATAAAATAAGAACATACTTGTAATACTTGTAAATCTTTGTAGGCTCCACAAATGAATTAATAACACGCACTTAATAAGAAGAATCAATTTAATTAAGGAAAATATAGATATAGCTGAAGGAAGCTAGCTGATGAAGGCATAATCTGGAGAGGGAAAGGACGGGCTGTAGGGGTGGATGGAGGCCCGAAAAAAAAGTAAATGAAGAAATAAAGTGATATTGTGCGAAGGTGGAGACCGTGAGGTCGCGGAACTGAAGCAAGATCAGACACTGGAATTTTCCGTTTTGCGTTTACGTTAGCCTTCAGGTCTCATAATGTAAACTTGCACCAGGAACAACACGTGGTTTAGATTCCAAATTAAACTGTAGTCTTTATCCAGTGGCATTACTGGGGTAGGTTGAGGGCGCACAAGTCTCAGAAGTAGAGTCCAACCGAGGAAACTTGCGAAGAGCCAGCTGAACATACCTGTTGAGGGACTCACAGCCAATCAAGGACATACGTATTTACTTTTGTCCTTACAAACGTAACAGAACGCGAAGTCAATTTGTGTTCGTGTTAAATGATAGCGACGTTACTAGTGACATTTTGGAGAGTGAAGGAAAGGCTGTAAGGGCAGAATTGAAGTCTAAATGTAGGAAATAAAGTAAAGAACAGTTCAAAAAGAAAGGACAGTGACAAGTGTGCTAGTGAATGCTAATACGCCGGGTTGAGGCTCATTTTTATTTACACAGCAGGAAATACTGCAGTCGGCCGCAAGTTTATTTGAAATGGTTTTATTGTACAATAATTATTTCCCGCTTGAGCCCATTTTCAAATGGTAGCATTGACTTCTTTGCAAGTTTTGCATTTGTGTCTTAAAACATAACAAAATTTTTGTAATTGTATAGTTTAAAAAAGGTTTTATATCTGCGTCCTAAAGTATAATGAAGTTTTTGTGATTATGTAGTTCTGCGCTTATATGATCTGTACATTGTACTTACTTCATAAAAAGCCATCTTTTACGCATTGTGATACATAGGTTTAATTTTCTTTTACAGTCGTGTATTTAATTCAGTTCAATGATCAGCATGGATTGTAAAAGAAAATTGAGCCCACGTCGTAGAATATGTATACTGATCAGCATGGATTGTAAAACGAAATGCGGTGTTCTCTAACCAAAATGGATAAAATAACGTCATTTTTAATTATTTTTGGCGACTCTAAAGAAGTCACGATAGTCTTTGGGTGATATAGAGAAATTAATAAAGCATACGTGAAAGTGAAACGAATCACGAAGTTAGTTTCCTAAATTATTTTGAAGACTGTTTGTCGACAAAAGGATGTTATCAACTCATTGTGTACTAATGACGAAATGTTTTCTTTCAACACTAAAAAACTAACAGAAATGAAGACATGTTTTTTTATCTGTTACTTCCGTCTCTTCTTGGTAGAGCAACTTCATAAATATAAGTGAAACGAACAAAACTGAATGTGGTCTACGCCATCGGTGTAGTTCATTAACCGGTTGTCAGCTTGCAAGGCCATTAAATGATTGATAATAGTCTTCTAAGTCGAGCACCAGTTAACGATATAAATTAATACTGTAGAAAATACACAATTTAGTGTGCTTCATTTATAATTAGGCATTTATCATGCTGAATGAAGACGCCATCAAGAGTGGTGATACTGGACAGTAAAAACAATGCTATAAACGGAGACTGGATGCCGAATAACATCATTAAAAACGAAAAGAAGAACCAAACGCAGTTGCACTGTCACCACTGAAGGAGTATGCGGTATATGTTACTAAAAAGAAATGACGAATTTAACTTAAAAGTAACTGATATCGAGGAAATGTTTTTATAAAATTTTTCTGATTGAAGAATTTTTGTTTTAAAATTGAAGTTAATGGGTTTTCTTACAAACACAGAACCAGATGAAGACAACATGCGTGAAAGGGGGCTGAAGCCGACGCCAATAATGACGGTTTGGAAGAGTAAAAGGTAGGATATAAGTGAAGGTTAGAGGAATAAAATGCGAAGAAAAAAAAAAGATATCTTGCATTTGTTATTGACAGGCAAAAGATCAGCTTAACGCTCGTAATTCGTTTTAACGGATTAGAAAGTACCATATAGTCCCTCTGGTCTATATCATAATGAAAAAAAGAATTCATGGTGGTGAATTACGTAAGAAGCCAGGATGTTATAAAAGCAGGATCTGTGTGTGTGTGTGTGTGTGTTTTCCTTTTTCTTTTTAAATCAAGAAATGTCTCCATCTAATCCCGAAGATATTGAAGGCTAGGCGTTTGGTTTTTTAACTGACGAAGTTTATGTGACTCAATATTTGGCATTTTTTACAATAATTAATATTGGAGTGTAGCGAAACGTTATGCGTTTCTCAGGTGAAACATGGTATACACGCGGAACTGCAGAATAAGTAATCAGTCAGCTGCTGTATTAATAGCACAGTCAGTGTTAGTACTCATCTAGTACACATGACGATAAAAACGAGTCTTTACTCCCCTGAAGCTAATGTGAAATATCCGCCGTCTGAAGTCTGTAGATTCGTGTCATCGTATTTAACGTGCAGTTACTTTGTAAATAGTTTTTCTTTTAGAACTGCACTTCATCTGATTTGGGTCATTTCCTTATCACAATTCGAAAATTCGAAAGACATTTTTTTATTATTTTCTATTATGTAGATGTCAAAACGTATTATAATACGTAGAGAGTATGAGTAATATTGACACACTGTTCTAGCTTACGCTGAACCAGTAACAATTTTATGAAAAGTCGATTTCTGACTTCTGTTAATCCAGAGTTTCTCTTAAATTTGTCAACAGGGGGCTCAGATATTATATACTGTCGATTTCTTCCTTTGTTATCTTATGCTATGTTTAGTATACATTATAAATCATGAGTACTATAACAGATTGAAGTACGAGGCTCCTGCTATGGGTAACGGTAATTTCCCAGATGGAGAAGCAGTTGCTTTTTGATAAATCGATGATTTACTTCTGCTGACTCGTAGCGTTTCTCAGAATCGGCAATTGCTTCCGTAGATTTAAGCCTGTAATGCTATTTATTTCCTTCCCATCACCGAATAATTTCCACTCTCATGAGGAACTGATATGATACATTTTCAGCTCGAGTCTTCCATTAATAGTCTTGTTCTAAAGATAGACTTTTTTGACGAAGCCGTTCTATAGCTGGTACAGGACTATAACGTGCTAAACAAATTAACAAACTGAGAGTAGCACCTAATTCAACGAAATATGTTCATACTAAGTTTTAAAATAGCTGAGAAGTTTCGGGTATTTCGTTATAATTAGCTGGCCGCTGAGGTCGAGCGGTTCTAGGCGCTTCAATCCGGAGCCGCGCTGCTGCTACGGTCCCATGTTTGGATCCTACCTCGGGCATGGATGTTTGTGATGTCCTTACGTTAGTTTGGTTTAAGTAGTTCTAAGTCTAGGGGACTGATGACCTCAGATGTTAAGTCCCATAGTGTTTAGAGCCATCTGAACCATTTGAGCTTTATAATTAGATACGATAGTTTCAGATGCAAAAGAAATTTTCTGTGGAAAACGGTGTTACATTTTACAGACGAGCGAAAAATATAATAAGGAGAGCTACTTCCAACATAGCTTTAGTTTTCTGTTTTATATTCGGCCAACTAAGTTACATCTGCCTGTATCTGTGCACTCAAAAGCATCTGCAGTGTAAGATCAATTGCATACACCAACATTGTATCTCAGTTCCTCAGGCAAGAATATTCCTACAGGCAGTGAACAAATACAACATAAAATTGGTAGCAACTGATTATCAGTTTTTACCTCTAACTTAGTATAAAGAGGTAAAAAATTGCCTCAGATTTCATTTAGAATGACAAACGCTAAAGACAAGAAAACTGTTCTTAAACAGCTGGTTTTGAGCTATTTTAGGTTCATAACAAGAGATAAATAGTATTCTATAAATGATTTGGAATCAATAAATTACGAAACCTCAAGTATTCGACTCTTGGTAAGGAGTTTCCCTATAACTTTTGCTACCGAGGTCAGTCTTAGTGGTTTCCAGAACTATGTCAAAGATCTCAGTAGTAGGAAGCTATGATTAACAGCTACATGTTTTGCTCAACGAATATTTGATATGAACCCTGTTACACAATAGAAGTCTACAAAAATCAGGCGTAGTAATTGCTGCTCATGTAATGAGTCAGCGACAAAGATGTGACGAAATATGTGTTCATTTTCTTACGGAACTGGTTTCCATTTTCAACAATCAATATTGTTTGAAAGCAATATCACGAAAGAGGATGTAAACCTCCTGAATGATGAATGGTGCGCAGCTGAACGGAGTGCCTGTTGGCATAGAGGGTAAAATATGTCACCAGCTACCTTTACGAGTTTTCTGCAGTTTTTTTATTACTAGTATTATAAAATATAACGTTCCGTAGCACCAGTCACGATATGCGATGTACATATACTCCACCGACAAGAATATTACCATACCTTTTATCACTACGTCGTTGTTATCAAACATCTGCCGTGCGCCACCAGTAGGAAATCTGCTGTTCTTCCAAAACTTTACTTTATTCGACATTGTTGTTATTTTATTAACATTTTTGTGTCTATCTTTACGCAGTAAATCGTTTAGTAGCATACCTGGAGACTGTATGAAATGTGAATGCAAAATTCCGACTTGGAGTAACAGTAATGACTCAGCTGCATCTGTGGATGGTGCATAACAACGCATTGGTTGGAGAGACCGGTCCCACTCATTTTTGTCTCATTTTACACCACTCTGGGTGCGTCGGTTAAACAGTGCTCTGCCACTACAGTCTTCTCAGGTTGTAAGTAATCTGTGTTTACAGAAAACCAACGCATGCTGACATGTATCCACATGTGGTGAGTACCACATGCTGAGGAGTTGATGTAGAAGCGCTTACATTACTTCGGACGCGGAATCCTTGATACAAAAACCAGAACGTTTGAAATGTGTATTCAAGCAGACTATCTACACTGAGAACAGATATGCTATTCTTTGGTGACTGGCCATTAGTCGGAGCCAGTGGAAATCTCCTGTAGATTGTTTGCTTTCCTATCATTTACTGGGAGATATCTTCAAAGACAGGAATTATTTTGGAAAGGTAAAATATTAAAAGAGGTTCCGTTCGTGAGTCATCGTTAGACTCGGTTATAGATGATCAATGTAAGAATCCGAAGACATCCGTTATGTTGTGTAGACAATTTTCAAAGATATAGTTAAACATCAGTTACGTCTGTTTCTGATTCAAATGTCTTATTACGAAGGCAGACAGTGTAGGACATATTAAAGGAAGAATTTAAAAACAATAATAAAATAAAATTAAAAAGAAAATACAAACAATTTTCAAGTGAGAACACTATTTGCTGCATCTCGCCGGAACTGATTCCTACCGTAAATGGCAGCTCTTTTGTATGCTGCGGAAAATCAACACTGTGTGGACCAAAAGCCGTCGCTGCTACCCTCTGTAGGAGACTTCCGATGATGAGAATGATGCACATCCCAGTATTGATACGACATCATTATTCCGTTTCAGACATCAGGGACGAATAGAACACTTGCAAGAGAAAAGACGATACAGGCAAGAAACTGAAAAACCCAGAACAACAAATGAACGAACGAACGTAATAGGAATTGGGCAGAAAATATGGATAAGCTGAAACCAGTTCTTCTATCGATGGAACGTTGATACCATAGGAAAACGATGATTCGGTAAAACCGTAATGAACATAGCTCCAAAACCATAACGAGAAGTTTTGTCTGAAGAGGAACAAGGAAAACGTTTGAAAGAACATATTGCGAAATATGAAAAGTTCATGAAGAATTCTGGAATGCTGCGATGGTATAATGACAGCAAGCGTTTCCTGAAGGACCGTTCAGAATTTGTAAGTGAATATACAGCAAATATTTTGGTTACTTGATACATTAATTTGGAGATGGACGAGAAACATGACCTAATGAAGCGTGTGGGTCATAAATGTACTTTCATTTAGTATACGCTAGAATGGACACAAAAACTTTATATTCAGGCACGAGAATGTGCTGGATCCTTCTTCAGCAAAATTGACTTTACTGTAAGAAATATAAAACACCATTTGATGATGAGCTCTACTCATTCATAGAAAGGAGCTCCACTCATTCATAGAAAGGATTCAGGCAAGAGCAACTGCGAATACTAAGGCCGCTTTGGCTGTAGCCAAAGAAGAAGAAGGTAAAGCAAGACTTGCCTGAGGAGGCTTTCATGTACTGCAAGTCCTAGAAAGCCTCCCAATACAACTGAAAAAGTGTTTTGAAGATCAGGATGTAGGACTACTTCAACAAATAAATCTGAAGATGCCTGAACGATACGCACAGTACCACATGAAACGCTGCATAGTTTCAGGATGTGTGGGTTCAAGATGCAAAAAGGAAAGAATCTACAAAAAAAGATACTACAGCTTCTGATGATCAAGAAGGTGTATAGTAACAGTGTTGAACTTAAAATGTTTCATGCATTTTCATCTATTTATTTAATATCACATCATTTATCCAAATTGTATAAGTTACGTATTGAAAATCAGTTAGTAGTATCTGAAAAAGCTTTTGTAGTTTGCGAAATTTCTTTTTGACATTTTTCGAAGATGAAGCTATAAGTAAATTTTCTCTTTTTTGCTTCATATGTCTTACTACGAAGGCAGACATTTTTTGACATATTAAAATCAGAATTCAAAATAATACTAAAACAAAATAAAATTAAAAGTGGGAAAGTGCCAGACTACGAATCTAAATGTGTCGCATTCGATCACCGATCAGTCTCAGGAATTTTATCTGTTACTCATCACTTCTTTCATGAATGGCAGTTTGTTGCTGTGAAACACGCCGAGTCAGAGCGTGGTTCGGAATCCACGACTGTATGGCCTCCTATAGCTGGCTGTTAAGTTTGTTCAAAGGCTGGAGGAAGACAAACGGCCATGTCTAATAAAATACTGTGGCGTTCAAAGGAATCTTCGGAATGATTATTGCTTTACTTACTTAGTCATCTTTAACCGTACCTGACCATGACCGGCAGACAAAACTTTCTTTTAATATTCAATCGTTTCGAAACCCTTCGTGTGGTTGAAGTTACACTCCCAGAATATGGTAGAAATACAAACGATCTGCATTCGCTTTCTACGTATTCGTTACGTGTCAACACTGATCACTAACCGAGACATGGAATGATGCATAATGAGACACGCGTTTTTGGGACCGGTATCCATATTCCATGATTTGACGTCCACCATCCACAGATGAAGCTGAGTAATTGCTATTACTTCAAATTGGAATTTTGCATTTACGTTTCATACAGTCTCAAGATACTCTATTGCATACCACTTATGACGTAATGATAGAGACAAATCAAAGCTATTTCATTTAAAAAATTTAATAAAGTAAACATTAAGTAAACTAATGTTTTGGAAGAACAGCAGCTTTCCAACTGGTCGCTTATGGCAGTTATGTGGTAACAGCGACTTGAAACAAAGAAAATGATGCTCACATTAAGATTCCTGTCAGGAGCAGTTCATCGTTCACCCAGACTGATGCAATGGAGTAATTTATTTTATTCTGAATTAACGGACGTCAGTAATCGACTTTTCATAGATCTGTTACTGCTTCAACTGCGCAGCTGAGCAATGTATCTCATAGTCTCTACGTATTATAACACGTTTGACAGATACATAATAGTAAATAAACAAATAATCGTTTCTGTGTTAACAATTTGTGGTAAAAATACTCTCGAAATAACAAGAAGTATATTTCGATACGAAAAACTATTTAAATGCATATTATATACGATGACACAAACCTAGGGACTTTAAACGGCGTTTATTTCACATTAACTTCAATGGAGTAAAGAGTGGCTCTTATCTTTGTGTGTACTAGATGAAAACTAACTCTTATTCTGCAATAAATATACAGCAACCAGAGGAAACTGTTTGATTACTTATTCTGCAGTCGATCTAAATGCACAGCAACCAGACGAAACTGCCTGATTACTTATTCTCCAGTCCATCTAAATGAAACAGGTAGTTCCACGTTTACACCGTGTTTCAGTTCAGAAACGTATATCTTTCCGAATTTCGCTATCTCCATCAGTGATTAATTGTTGTATGAAATGTAAAATGTTTGTTAGTCAAAAATGCAAACGCATAACCCTTATTTACACCAGGATTAAAGGTAAATGTGTGTTGAGTAAGATGAAACAGAATTCCTTCTTTTATAACGTCCTTTCGCCGACAACAGCAGGGCCTGCGGCAGCTCTATTTTTCTAACTTTGTTTTAAGCCTCCCACCTTTCTTTATAGCCTTCCTTTCAGTCTCAAAAAACGTCATTCTTGGTGTCGGCTTCGTCCGCCATTAGAGGATGTTGTCTTCAACTTCTTCTGTGTTTATAAGGAAACTCATCCTCAGTATTAAAACAAAAATATCTTAAATCGCAAAAATTTTATAAAATTATTTCATCGATATCAGTTACTCTTAAAATAATTTCAGGATTTATTTCACTAACATGTACCTCATTCAGTGGCGGAAATGGAATTGATTTTTTTTCTTCTTTTAGTTTTTATTCGTATTATTAGGCTTACAACCACCCTATTAGCACTCTTTTCATCGTCCAATATCGCCACTCTTGACGCCATGGAAAATTCCTAGTTATAAATGGAAGAAATCAAGTTGTGTATGTTTCACGTAAAGGCTCTCTGCTGTTTCACGCCAGACTAAACTTGGGGCGACGGACCTCTTCCGATGACACCAACTTCCACAAGAAGGGCTTACACTATTTCGGACGCAGAAACCTTGGCACAAGAACTGGATCACCGTAAGTCTGTATTCAAGCGGACTAAGTACACTGAGAAATAGATGAGTTGTGCTTTGGAGTTTGGACCTTCGTCGGAACCTGTAGAAGACGAATGCAGAACGTTTGCTTTCCTGTCAGAAACTGTGGTGAAAAAAGTCATGGGATTGTCATATACACATATACAGACGGCTGTCGTTTCGCATACACACGCTATAAAAGGGCAATATATTGGCTTAGCTGTCATATGTACGCAGCTGATTCATGCGATAAGGTTTTCGACGTGATTGTGGCCGTACGACGTGAATAAACGGGCTTTGAGCGCGCAATGACAACTGGAGCTAAATGCATGGGACATTTAGTAAATCGTTATGGACTTCAGTATTGCGACATCAACAGGGTCAAGAATGTGTCGAGAATACCAAATTTCAGGCATTATGTCTCACCTTGGACAGAGCAGTGGCCGACGGCCTTCACTTAACGACCGAGAGCAGCGGCTTTTGCGTAAATTTGTCAGTGTTGACAGACAAGCAGAAATCAATCGGAGACTACGACGAACGTATCCGTTTCGACAGTTCGGCGGCATTTCGTTCAAATGGTTGAAATGGCTCTGAGCACTATGGGACTCAACTGCTGAGGTCATTAGTCCCCTAGAACTTAGAACTAGTTAAACCTAACTAACCTAAGGACATCACAAACATCCATTCCCGAGGCAGGATTCGAACCTGCGACCGTAGCGGTCTTGCGGTTCCAGACTGCAGCGCCTTTAACCGCACGGCCACTTCGGCCGGCGCGGCATTTCGTGTTGGTGGGCTATGGCAGAAGATGACAGCACTATATCGCATGCAGCGCCTGTCCTGGCCTCGTGACCATGTAGGTTTGACCTTAGACATCTGGTAAACCGTGGGCCGTTCAGATGAGTCCCGATTTCATTTGGTGAGAACTGAGTGGGTTTCGAGTATGATGCAGACCCCCGAGACCGTGGACGAAAGTGGTCAACAAGGCACTGTGCAAGGTGATGGTGGTTCCAGAATAGTGTGAGCTCTATTTACATGGAATGAACCGATCATTGACTGGAAATGGTCATGTTCGGCTCTTTGGAGACCATTTGCTGCTATTTATAATCGTCGTGTTCCCAAAAAAGATGGAATATTTATGGATGCCCGCATCTCGTGGTCGTGCGGTAGCGTTCTCGCTTCCCACGCCCGGGTTCCCGGGTTCGATTCCCGGCGGGGTCAGGGATTTTCTCTGCCTCGTGATGGCTGGGTGTTGTGTGCTGTCCTTAGGTTCGTTAGGTTTAAGTAGTTCTCAGTTCTAGGGGACTTATGACCACAGCAGTTGAGTCCCATAGTGCTCAGAGCCATTTGAACCATATTTATGGATGACAATGGCCATATCCTCACGATTGTTCGCGATTGGTTTGAAGAACATACAGGACAATTCGAGCGAATGATTTGACACCCAGATTGTCCATGCTATATGTATGCGAAGTAATCGAGGGGTAATTTCATGAACAAGTTCCTGTATCGGGGACCCGTTGGCAATTATGGACGGTTATAGAGGCAGCATGACCGAATATTTCTGCAGGGGACTTTCAACGACTAGTTGAGTCCATGCCATGTCGAGTTGCTGCACTACACCGTTCGAATGGAGGGTACGACCTAATGTTAGGAGCTGGCCCATGAATCCTGTTACATCAATGTATCCTGGGAGCGTGTCTCCAAAGACAAGAATGATTTGCAAAGCGTAAAATGTTAGACTTGTGTTTGATCCGCCATCCAAGATTAGGCTGATGCTCTATCGATGTCAAGCAGTCATTTTTCCGAAGTTACCTTTGAACCCCATAGTGCTTTACTAGACGTGGTCCTATTGGAGGTTGTATGCCGTTCCCTTCCTCCGACTTTTGAATCGTCTTACCCAGGCAGCAACAGGGGAACCTACAGTTAAGCGTGGATTTCGAAAGACGCCACGACTCGTCAATTTTCACATAAACAAACATTGTCAGATGTGAAAGAAGTAGTAAGTGGCAGATAAAACCCCTACGACTGACCGGAGAGCCATCTGCATTTGGAAGCTGTCACTTTTCCACTTTTAATTTCATTTTGTTTTAGTATTTTTTAAGCTCTGATTTCAGTTTTTCAAACATTTTCTACCTTTGTAGTAAGACAAATAAGTCACGAAGAGACATTTACATTTAGCTTTATCTTCGAAAATTAACTGTATGAAATCATAAATTTCTTCATTTCTGCAACTACATGCTATTGGCTGATATTCAATATTTACCTTATAATATTTGTACAAGTACTTTAATATTACATACATTCATGAAAAAACATGAAATATTTTAAGGTCAACACTATTTCAAAACAACTTATTGGTCATCAAAGCTCTATTTT
Source organism: Schistocerca serialis cubense (assembly GCF_023864345.2). Classification (NCBI taxonomy): domain Eukaryota; kingdom Metazoa; phylum Arthropoda; class Insecta; order Orthoptera; family Acrididae; genus Schistocerca; species Schistocerca serialis. Next base: position 692,870,672 of record NC_064640.1, on the reverse strand, counting down.
CTTTTTCTGTAGATTCTTTCTTTTTTGCATCTGGAGCCCACAAATCCAGAACCTATGCAGCGTTTCATGTGGTACTGTGCTTCTTGTTCAGGAATGTTCAGATTTCTTTGTTGAAGTTACATCCTGATCTTCAAAACACTTTTTCAATTGTCTTGAGGGGGTTTCTGATACTTCCAGTAGATCAAATCCTCCTGAAGCAAGTCTTGCTTTACGTTCTTCTTCTTCGGCTTTAGCCAGAGTGGCCTTCAGCTTCGCAGTTGCTCTTCCCTGAATGAATGAATAGAGCTAATGATCAAATGGTGTTTTACATTCCCTTCAGTAATCTCGATTTGCTAACGCAGGATCCAGTACATTCTCGTGCTTCAACATCTAGTCATTCGTGAAGGAAGTGATAAGTTTCAGATAAAACTCCTGAGACCGACCAGTGATCGAACCCGCTCATATACATCTGTAGCCTGGCACTTTCTCACTTTTAACTTTGTTTCAGTATTTTTTTTAGGTTTTGATTTTAATATCTCAAACATCGTCTGCTTTGTAGGTAAGACATATCAAGCTAAAGACAGAATTTTTTTGTGTCGTTCTAGTATGTGCTGAATACAAATACGTTGGTGAGCCAAATGCTTCATTAGGCCATGTTTCTCCTCCATCTCCAAATGCATGCACGAAATAAAGAAATAATTTGGTGTGTATTCACTTACAAGTTAAGGATGGTCCTTCAGGAACGCTTGCTGTCATTATTCCGTTGCAGCATTTCAGAATTCTTCATGAAGTTTTCATATTTCGCTATATCTTCTTTCAAACGTTTTCCTTGTTCCTCTTCAGACAAAACTTCTCGTTTTGGTTTTGGAGCTGTGTTTATTACTGATCTGACGAATCCAGATTTACCTATGGTATCAGCGTTCCATGGATAGAAGAGCTAGTTTCATTTTATCCAAATTTTCTGTCCGATTCCTTTCACTTTAGTTAATTTTTTATTTTCTTTGTTTTATATTCATTTGTTGTTTAACCATTTTCAGTTTCTTCCTTCTATAGTTTTTGCTCTTCCATGCGTTCTATTCGTGCCTGATGTCTCCATCGGAATAATGATGACGTATCAGTATTAGGGTGTGTATCATCCTCGTCGTCAGTTATTTCAATGTCTTTCCATTTGCTGTAATCCATCACATTCACTTCACCTCATTTGCAACATATATATTTACACGTGGAAACAACTGCACTTCAGCATTTTATATTTACATGGTATCTATCCCTCTCGTTCATTTCTGTAAAAGCATACATTAAACACTACCATTTTCATAATTTACAAAACGTATTTTTGACTGTAGGTCTCGATTAGATTACGGTGATTTTATTTCGTACAATATTCCAAAGATTCGTTGCTTCGCCGAATGGCTCCATCTACACAGGGGATAGGGGGAAGCAGCGACGGCTTCTGGTCCACACACTGTTTGTTTTCCGCGGCATGTAAAGGAGCTGCCGTTTACGGTATTAATCAGTTCCGGCAAAAGGTAGCAAACAGCGTTCTTACTTGAAGATGTCGGCCAGATGGATTCCGTCTTTATTATAAGGAATACTATCTACATCTACGTGACTACTCTTCAATTCACTTTTAAGTGCTTGGCAGTGGATTCATCGAACCACAATCATACTATCTCTCTACCATTCCACTCCCGAACAGCGCGCGGGAAAAACGATCACCTAAACCTTTCTGTTCGAGCTCTGATTTCTCTTATTTTATTTTGATGATCATTCCTACCTATGTAGGTTGGGCTCAACAAAATATTTTCGCATTCGGAAGAGAAAATTGGTGACTGAAATTTCGTAAATAGATCTCGCCGCGACGAAAAACGTCTTTGCTGTAATGACTTCCATCCCAACTCGCGTATCATATCTGCCACACTCTCTCCCCTATTACTTGATAATACAAAACGAGCTACCCTTTTTTGCACCCTTTCGATGTCCTCCGTCAATCCCACCTGGTAAGGATCCCACACCGCGCAGCAATATTCTAACAGAGGACGAACGAGTGTAGTGTAAGCCGTCTCTTTAGTGGACTTGTTGCATCTACTAAGTGTCCTGCCAATGAAACGCAACCTTTGGCTCGCCTTCCCCACAATATTATCTATGTGGTCTTTTCAACTGAAGTTGTTCGTAATTTTAACACCCAGGTACTTAGTTGAATTGACAGCCTTGAGAACTGTACTATTTATCAAGTAATCGATTTCCAACGAATTTCTTTTGGAACTCATGTGGATCACCTCACACTTCTCGTTATTTGGCGTCAACTGCCACCTGCCACACCATACAGCAATCTTTTCTTAATCACTTTGCAACTGATACTGGTCTTCGGATGACCTTACTAGACGATAAATTACAGCATCATCTGCGAACAGCCTAAGAGAACTGCTCAGATTGTCACCCAGGTCATTTATATAGATCAGGAACAGCAGAGGTCCCAGGACGCTTCCCTGGGGAACACCTGATATCACTTCAGTTTTACTCGATGATTTGCCGTCTATTACTACGAACTGCGACCTTCCTGACAGGAAATCACGAATCCAGTCGCACAACTGAGACGATACCCCATAGGCCCGCAGCTTGATTAGAAGTCGCTTGTGAGGAACGGTGTCAAGAGCTTTCCGGAAATGTAGAAATACGGAATCAACTTGAGATCCCCTGTCGATAGCGGCCATTACTTCGTGCGAATAAAGAGCTAGCGGCGTTGCACAAGAACGATGTTTTCTGAAACCATGCTGATTACGTATCAATAGATCGTTCCCTTCGAGGTGATTCATAATGTTTGAATACAGTATATGCTCCAAGACCCTACTGCAAACCGACGTTAATGATATAGGTCTGTAGTTAGATGGATTACTCCTACTACCCTTCTTAAACACTGGTGCGACCTACGCAATTTTCCAATCTGTAGGTACAGATCTATCGGTGAGCGAGCGGTTGTATATGATTGCTAAGTAGGGAGCTATTGTATCAGCGTAATCTGCGGCGACGCTGACCACTACACCATCAGAATTTGTGTTTTAAAAGATATCCACCAGTTTTTAACAATACTGTGATAGACCAGTCCTCTTTAGTACTAGCAATACCAACACATTTTCGGTAACTCCCATTAGCAACGATGGGTGGGGGATCGGGGGGAGCACTTCATGCCATCCATGAAAAGACTGAAAAAAAAAAACAATGGGAGGTCATCAGAAGGCTGTACGGCGGAGCTCCGCGATTTGCAGCTGTCGGGGAGATCATCCGCGGCCGGCTCACCTGACACACGTGACCTAGCCCCCTCGGACTTCCACTCTTTTGGGCCATTAAAAGATGCCATTCCTGGAAGACATTTTGAGGAAAATGAGGAGGTGATTCACACAGTGAGGTACTGGCTCCGCCACCAGGACAATTATTGATACCGACAGGGCATACACGTCCTTGTTTCACGCTGGAGGAAGGCCATAGAACGGGACGAAGATTACGTGGAAACATAGGTTGTGTAGATAAAACACCATTGTTTCGTGTGTGTGATTCTCATTATGTTCAGTAAAGAATTGTTGAAAAAAAATGTGGTGCATTACTTTCTGGGCAACCCTCGTAATTGAGGGCACCGCCAGACTATGGGGAAAAGTTAGTTAACTGCAAAATTCCACCGAGAAACAGTTTCATGTATCACTAGTATACCATCAGAGTCGTCAACACGGAATCAGGTAAAAAGTGTGTGACTGATTTGCAAACATCTTGGTCGGATTTTAGTTCTTCACAAGATTAGCATGGTACTTTTGAAAAAAAGAGATGTCTATGATGTTTTAAAGTCAAGGAAACGTTATCAGCGGTTTCCTACAAATATTGAATTGCGTGTGAAATCCACTTTCTCATATTCTTCTTGATTAAAAAAAAAACAGAAAGTAAATTTGTTCTGAGTTAGCGTCGTAAAAGGTGTAAAGGTGGGATCAGTTTAGGGCATGTGTAAAAACTTTCATAAGTAAATACTGAATTTAAAGTTTTCAGTACATGAGACATAGAGTCCACTGTTTCTGACGTACGAAAATAAATCAAACAAAATTTTGCGTAAGTACACTACTTAGGAGGCCTCCAAATTTCGTAGAGGATAGTAAATCACTAAAGTTGCAATAAATTCGACTGAAACAAAGAAAGATCTCAACAAAAATCTGAAAATAAATGTGTGTTTCACCTTACATGATTAAGTTATTTATACGAATAAAACTCCGACCACCCTTGTTACGTGTTGTAGAGAACAATGACGATTGTTTAAGTATTTCAAGTATTTCTAGATCTTTCCAATGCCAAATAATTGCCGTTGGTTGGACATGAACTGTCGAGTCACAGATCGTCAGCCGGCGACGCTGACCACTACACCACACTGCGTGCTCTACATCTTGAGGTAATATAATTGCTCCCAGCAAAAGAAAATTGGCTTGTTAGCTTAGTTTGCAAACGATATTCACAGCTGGTTTTTCTTTTCCTAGTGGCCGTGACGATCTCAATCGGTTTAACAATCTCAGTAAAACATCCAGAAATGAATATATGCATTCCAAAACAGGAAATTAAGGTTAAGAAGACAGGCTGATGTTGACTTCTGGAAGTAATGAAGTCATTACCTATGTCAATGTCACTTTGAACTACTGCTCCATTTGGTCCAAAAAATACAAGATCTTTTTTTCAAAATTAATGTGATGACGGTAATGTCAATAACAACAGTAGAAGAAGCAGGGATTTTGTTTTCATTGCGGCTGATGCCAACGTCCATAAGGTGATTTTGCAAAGTAAACGGAAAGTTATATAGTGGAGGTCGGATACCTCTACAGAAGAAAAAAAAATTATGATTGGAAAGAGGAAGATGCGCCATTACCATTGAGTGGATGAAATTTTACTTCTAGTCGGTAATTGTCGAAGTGTGTTTAGGCTACATTAGGAAATGGCTTAGTTAAGTGCACAATGATATTAAATGGTGACTTATTCCTTCATCACTGTGTGTTATAACAATTTCATATTAGTAAAAGGAAAAGAAAATGTGGTTGTACAGTATTAATCTATTTAGTTGATCGGTTTTCGGCTTGAGAAGCTATCACAAATCTATAGCTCTCATCTTCAAAGAGGAAACAGTAGTGGCAGAAACATTTTTTTTTCCTCTCACCCTTACCAGTACTATTTCTGCTTTAGACACGATGGTCTTTTACAGTTTGATGATGGATTTGCAAGTCGCAACTGGTTAACCAAATTAGTTTATGCTGTAGAACAATAATATTTTTGAGCTTTGAAATGACGTATAGAAAACCTTTTTACAAATGGAATCTCGGCCGTGAGGCTCCAAATTTACAAATAACAAAAGACACGCAACTGCTCGAAAAATCCTCTCAGGGAGGTTAAAAAAAAAAAAAAAAAAAGGAACCGGAGGTGTAGGTGGTCGTGTCCTGTCCCATGAAGTAGCCAGTCCTCATTAATTTTGTTATAGCACGCCACGATATCCAGTAAACAAACTTAGTCTTAGTGAATTGTAAGCGGCTGGCCGGCTGCTGTGGCCGAGCGGTTCTAGGTGCGACTGCTACGGTCGCAGGTTCGAATCCTGCCTCGGGCATGGATGTGTGTGATGTCCTTAGGTTAGTTAGGCTTAAGCAGTTCTAAGTTCTAGGCGACTGATGACCTCTGATGTTGAGTCCCATGAACCATATGATTTGTAAGCGGCTGCAGAGCAGTAATGGGTTAGAATACATGTCGAATGATTCCGATGGTCGTGGATTTCATGTCACACTGCGTCTCCACCATGTATAGGCTGAAAAAGGTGCCACACGCATGGAGATACGTTTTGTTACTACAGTAGCTCAGGAGTGTAATTTTGTAGATGGGTGAATATGTTATACGGTCTAAGTAGGTACTACAATTAACTCATGACAGAATTTTCTACATGTCGGCAGTAGAGACCAACACTGCCATAAAACTGCGGCATTAATTCTTTGTCTCCCGCACATCTTGTGTAACACATGCTTTCTTCTGAAAAAACAATATCTGTTAGCACGTTACACTGGACTCGCATTCGGGAGGACGACGGTTCAATCCCGACTCCAGCCATCCTGATTTAGGTTTTCCGTGATTTCCCTAAATCGTTTCAGGCAAATGCCGGGAAGGTTCCTTTGAAAGGGCACGGCCGATTTCCTTCCCTATCCTTCCCTAACCCGAGCTTCTGCTCCGTCTCTAATAACCTCGTTGTCGACGGGACGTTAAAAAAACGGTAACTAACTAACTGTTCGCACGTTAGAAGCATGCTACAGCTATCATCCTATATTAATTTTACTAGTCAAACAGTGACCGCTTCCGACCTTCACTGTAGTTTAATCTACAACCAGTTCCTGTTCTAAAAATAATATAACAACAGATGCTTGACAGATATTGTAATTCCTGTAATGACAAGTTACCGTGAGGAAATTGAAATCCCGGCCTTAGTCACAATCAGACATTGAAATAAATATCATGGCGACAAGTGAAAATTTGTATCGGACCAGGGCTCAAACCCGGATTTAGGTAGACAGTCGCGTTAACGCTTTGGCTATGCGATCGCACTTCGCGTCCAAACCCAATTCCCTTCTGAAATGATAATTAAATCAAGACCCTGCGCTTTCGACAGGCGTTGATGTACATCAACGGCGACAGTTGAAAATATGTGCCCCGATCGGCACTCGAACGCGGGATCTCCTGCTTACATGGCAGACGCTCTATCCATCTGAGCCACTGAAAGACAAAGTGTCAGACATTTAAATTTATGCGTCTGAAGGCATTTTGGTAGCAGTTTTATTCCGTTTCCGAGCAACAACTGGAATGAGCAACCGCAGTTGGCTGGTTTAAAATCCCGGGACAACAGAAGTAATCACAGTTGGCAATTGGCAACCGCGGCGGAAGTTTGCACTCCGTGCGCCACGGCAGAACACCAGCAGCTGCGGAACGCTACGTGTCGGTTTGGATGCACTGCCGAGCTTTCCACAATTTCTGGATACTGACTATTTAATACTGTTGTTATAAACGTCGTAATTTCTTGAATTTTCATTTGTTTCGTGTTTTCTGTGATTTAAAATTAATGCTCAGTGAATATCGTTGGTGTGTTGACAACCTACTCTTAACGTCTGTCCTCCGTCTCTTCGTAACGAGTTTTTTTGGATTTATTACAGTGCTTTACAGCGTCTGTTTAAGATTGTTATTAAAAATATTGTGGTTTTTAGTTTTCTTTCATTTCGTGTCAGTTGCTACATAAAACTTACGTTCAGTGAACACCTGCGTGCTGTTTTCTTTCTCGTATTTCTTACGCCCGCCTGCAACTGAGAAATTAGCTGCGCACCTCACCGAAAGATAAGTTTTTACTGATTATTGCTTTATAATATTTTAAGTGTGTTGTAGTGCTTTTTAGTTTACTGTAAATATTGCTTTACATTATTTTAAGTGTATTGTAGTGCATTTTAGTTTACTGTAAAAGTAGAGTCATGTGTGACAAATTTAGATGTTGTAGTAGTTTACTTAGTGTGGCAGGTACTTGTCAGTAGTGTTACTTGGTATTTCACGTGACTGATTGTAGCGGGGAAGCCAATTAAGTGTCAGATGAGGCTCTTCCGTGGAGTTATAGATTATGTAATCGAGACAAGAAAATCACGGAACAGGGAAGAAAGATTTGTGCCCTTCAAGAAGAATTAGAAATGGCGTATTTTGAATTAGATAACAAATCTTTTCTTAGGTGACTGTCTATGTTAAGTATTTTGAAAGAAGCGTATTTGCGCCATCACTTGCACAGTTATACATCTATTTTCTACCGGTTCCTATTATATTAAAAGAACTCTAAGGTACAAAAGGGAGACGAATTTAAAATATACGCAAACGACATAAAAATTGTAGGAATTAAAAAGAAGTGTTTAAAAACCTTCGTACTCACACAATATACACCAATGGTAGAAAAATATATTTCCGTCAAATGCGACACAGCCAAATGTAGAACATACAGAACTGCCATAAGAGTCTTTGTGAATATAATCCATATAAACGTGCCGTACATTAGCGCAATTGCAGTAATGTACACTTGGTGAGAACTTCGCACTTAATAAATGACATGTTATAATTTTCAAAGGTACAAGTACATTAAGGTGACAAAAGTCATCGGATAGCTATATGCTCGTGTACAGATGGCAGTGGTATCGCTACACAAGGTATGAAACGGCAGCGCATTGACGGATCTGTCATTTGTAGTCAGGTGATTCATGTGAAAAGGTTTCAGACGTGATTATGGCCTCACGACGGAAATTAACAGACTTTAAACGCGAATGATGGACCTAGAAGCATGGGACATTCCATTTCGAAGATCGTTGGGGAATTCAATATGTTGAGAAATCATATTATCATGAGTGTGCCGAGAATAACAAATTTCAGACATTATTTCTCACCACGGACAACGCAATGGAAGGCGACCGCCATTTAACGACCGAGAGCAGCGGCGTTTGCGTAGCACTGTCAGTGCTAACAGACCAGCAACACTGAGTGAAATTACCGCACAAATCAGTGTGGGACGTACGCCGAACATATCCGTTAAAACAATGTGGAGAAACCTGGTGTTAATGTGCTATGACAAAAGACGACCGATGCGATTGCCTTTTCTAACAGCACGACGTCGCCCACAATGCCTCCCCTAGGCTTGTGACCATATCGGTTCGACCCTAGGCAACTGGAAAACCGTGACCTGGTTAGATGAGTCCCGATTTCAGTTGCTGTGGCGCAGACCCCACTAACAAGGGGAGGCCACAACGTTTGGAAAGCGGATTGACTGCAAACTGTTCGGTTAGAGGGTAAGCTACCCTCTGTAATAAAAAAACGGACTGAGCGGATCAACGAACACACTAAACGGCTGTCATCGGAAGTCCGCAACGAAGAAATCAACGAACATTGTAGAACAAAAATGAGACTAAAAAATATGGTTAGCGTTCAAGCCGCTGGATCGCTGGATCGAGTCCCGTTCGTCAGTTGGTTTTTTATTTTCAACATAGTCATTTTCTTTACTATTTATATCACAGTTAATATAATGGGAAAATACGTGTAATAGGATGAAGTTTTATTAACTTTACAATGTTATTTGGCAATCTACAAGTTTTTGTTATCACAAATAATATAATATTCATAGCTATCGACTAGTAAACGACCAAACGCATAAAGTGATACTGAAAATATATGTGTGTCCGTGTCTTCAAAATTGTTCGTATTTAATCGAAGGAGAACGAGAAATTGCTTCTCGTGAAGACGCTATTAAAATACAGGGTGATCAAAAAGTCAGTATAAATTTGAAAACTGAATAAATCACGGAATAATGTAGATAGAGAGGTACAAATTGACACACATGCTTGGAATGATATGGGGTTTTATTAGAAAAAAAAATACAAAAGTTAAAAAAATGTCCGACAGATGGCGCTTCATCTGATCAGAATAGCAACAATTAGCATAAAAAAGTAATACAAAGCAAAGATGATGTTCTTTACAGGAACAAAACCAGAATCACGCATTTCCTCGAAGAAAAAAGGCCCGATAACGGAAATCGTAGAGGGAGTCCAAGAGATGAATACACCAAGCAGATTCAGAAGGATGTAAGTTGCAGTAGGTACTGGGAGATGAAGAACCTTGCACAGGATAGAGTAGCGTGGAGAGCTGCATCAAACCAGTCTCAGGACTGTAGACCACAACAACAACAACGGTAGATGTGGTAAATCCAACCAATACCGTGACTTTCTCGTCGTACAATGGAGTTTCCACGACAGTTCTAGGATTTTCGGTAGCCCACATTCTGCCGTTGTGGGCGTTGACAGACCCTCGGAGCGTGAAATGAGCTTCGTCGCTCCACAACACGTTACTCAACCAATCGTCATCTTCCGCCATCTTTTGAAACGCCCACATCACAAATGCCCTCTGCTTCACTAAATTGCCAGTTAACAGTTCATGATGCCGATGGATTTTATACGGATAGCATCGGGGGGTGCGCCTAAGTCCCAACCAAACAGTAGTGTATGGAATGCCGTTGCGACGTGCGACTGCACGAGCGGTGACTTCGCCGTGCGTAGACGAACCCGCTACAGCCTCCATTTCTTCTTGAACTGTCTCAGCAGCATTACGCCTTGTGCTCGGTCGGCCACTACGGGGTCTATCGTCTAAACAACCCGTGGCTTCGAACTTCCAAATCATTCTCTCCACAGCTGCATTTGTCAACGGACCTTTACCCGTTCGAATCCCCTTCCTATGGCGATAGGATCGTAACGCTGAACTAGCACATTCCCCACTCTGATAATACAGCTTCACTAAAAGCCCCTTTTCAGGTAACGTCACCATGCTGCGACTGCTGGCGCATCTGATTCTCTCTCTCATTACAGCTCCTTTTATACACGATTGTCATGCGCAGTCACTGACGTGTTGCTGTCCAGCGCCATCTGTCAGACATTTTGTGAACTTTGTTTTTTTTGTTTCTTCTAATAAAACCCCATGTCATTCCAAGCATGTGTGTCAATTTTTACCTCCCAATCTACATTATTCCGTGGTTTATTAAGTTTTCAAATTTATACTAACTTTTTGATCACCCGGTACATTCGATGCTCCATGACAAATCATCAGCGCCGATATTTAAGTAAATACTGCGTTATGCATGGTTTGCTTCCAAATTATCGGCTGAATGGGAGGTTTTTAAAAATGTTGAAGAGGTTTGTTTTTCCACAGAAAATCTCAAAAGACCTTGCGTATGCGGAAACATAGCATTTATTCAATACAGCTGGCGCCGTTTAACTTTGTTTTCCATGAAACTTCCTGGCAGATTAAAACTGTGTGCCCGACTGAGACTCGAACTCGGGACCTTTGCGTTTCGCGGGCAAGTGCTCTACCATCTGTGCTACTGAAGCACGACTCACGCCCGGTACTCACAGCTTTACTTCTGCCAGTATCTCGTCTCCTACCTCCCAAACTTTACAGAAGCTCTCCTGCGTTTTCCATGTTTTTACGAAAAATACCATCCTGCAACTTGTACTCGTAATGTTGAAAGCGATGATTAATTGTACATCTTTCGAAAGCCGTCTGTGTCGGTCAGCATTTGGAGGTAACAAGTCATTTCGAGCTCCTTCCAGGTATAAGGGATTTCTCAAATCACGGACAAGCATACATTTTCAGTATCACTTTATGCGTTTGGTCGTTTACTAATCGATAGTTATGAATATTATATTATTTGTGATAATAAAAATTTTTAGACTGCCAAATAACATTGTAAATTTAATAAAATTTCATCCGATTACACGTATTTTTTGCTTTATATCAATTGTAATGTATATAGTAAAGGAAATGACTGTGTTGAAATACAAAAAGAAACTCACGAACGGGTCTCGATCCAGCGATTACGGGGATTGGACGCTAACCACTTTTTTTTTTAGTTGTTCTCGTTCTGTTCGATTTTGTTCGTTGCTTTCGTTCGGTGCGGATGTCCCGTAACACTCGTCCAAGTTCAGTGTTGAGCCGTTGACTTCATTTTTTATTACAAAGAGCAGTTAACCCTCTAACCGAACACGCTGGGCTGCCGTGCCGGCTCCATTCGGCTGCCACCGCTTAAAGGTAAAAGTGGCCACGCACAGGTATATATTTGACGACCGAAATTATCTTGCGGTTTTCTCAATAACGCTTGAGAAGTACGCGCTACTGCTTACTCATTTTGTTGTCCTCATGGAGTACTACGAGTGTACGAAGTTTGCAGTAAATCCGCGTTCCAAACGTCGTGACCTCCCCTTGTAAGCCATGGACCCAATAGGTCAACAAGATACTGTGCAAAGCTGGTGGTGGCTCCATTATGGTGTGGGCTGTGTTTACATGGATTTAAAAAATGGTTCAAATGGCTCTGAACACTATGGGACTTAACTTCTGAGGTTATCAGTCCCCTAGAACTTAGAACTACTTCGGATTCGAACCTGCGACCGTAGAGGTCGCTCGTCTCCATACTGTAGCACCTAGAAGCGCTCTGCCACTCTGGCCGGCTTACATGAGTTTGATTGGGCCCGCTGGTCTAAGTACTGTTCGACTACTTGGAGACAATTTGCATTATTTCATAAACATCATATTCCCAAACAACGATCTCATGTAACTGGGCCACAGTTGTTCGCGACTGGTTTGAAGAACAGTCTGGGCAATTCGAGCGGAAAAATTGGCCACACAGATCGCCCGACATGAATCCAATCGAACATTTATGGGACATAATCGAGAGGTCAGTTCGCGCACAAAATCCTGTGCCGGTGACACTCTCGCAATTATGGGCTGCTATAGTGACAGCATGGCTCAATATTTCTGAAAGTTTTATCCAGCAACCTGTTGAGTCCATGCCACGTCACGTTGCTGCACTATTCTGGGCAAAAGGAGCTCCGACACGAGTTTAGGAGGCATCCCTTGACTTTTTCCATCTCAAGCAGTATGTGGTCGTCAAAGATATCAGCTGAAACAAATACAAAGTGTGGATAACTAACAGGATAAAAATGATTTTTGCTCTAGTCAAGGATTAGACTAACAAAAATATAGCTATGGTATGGCGTCCATTCTCTGAAAAACAACATCGACCCCTAACCTGATATAATGTAGTTTGTAGACCTTGATATTAGAGTTATTAAATAGGACGTATTTATTTGAACTAAACACTGTGTAAGAACTCAGCCTAGAGGATCGTAATGGAGTAGGACTTTGGAAACATCATACTGTGTGATAAATTGTAGACATGGTTGCTAGTATATGTAGATCGACAGTAGCAGTCGTATCATGGATTATGGATCTAAATGAATATTAAGTCAACAGAAGAATCCACGAGGGCGTGCTGAAAAGAAATGCCCCCATAATTTTTATTCTGGTCACCATATCAGTTGAGGTGTTACATGTCATGCATTTTACTCGGTGGACTCTTCCGGTTCCCTGACGCAAGACGCAAACCGTTGTAGATAGAGGACTCCGAACTGTAGCGTAAAACGTGGCAGAGTGTAACGTAACTGAAAGCACGAATTTGGATAGTTCGTCCATGCATGGAGAACATTCTCCTTCATCAAGACAATGCCAGTCCACACACAAGCGCTACGACATCTGCGACAACTCGACGCCTTGGGTTCACTGTCATCGCTCATCCACCATACAGTCCCCACATGCTTCCATCCGATTTTCATCTGTTTCCAAAACTTAAAGAATACCTTCGAAGGTTTTACTTTGACAGCGATGTAGTGGTCCAAGCAGAATTGAGGTCACTCCGTCATCAAAGTCTTACACTCTGCAGTGACGGTGTCAATAAACTGGTCTCTAGCTGGGAGAAACGTGTTCCTCGCTAGAGTGACTTGTTGAGAAACAAATATGTAGACATGAATAATAAAGATGTAGTACGTTAATAACGTTTATTTGATTTGAAAATCTTTACGTTTTTACATGAAAAATTAGGAGGCATTATTTTCCAACATGCCCTCATATGAGAGAATAGGCAATAGACATTATAGTACACAGTCTCATCCTACCTCTTAAGTTAACTTGCTGACAGAAAAGATAAGAAAATCACCTTCACAATAAGAAATAATTACTAATCAGTAAAGAACTGAAACCAAAAACTTACGAGGAAGAAATTAAATATATTGTATTACGGACTGCCACCCATTCGACAGTTCTGGAAACTGACATCGTCGAGAATCAGATAACTGTAACATATGAAGTAGGTTCAGAGGGCGAAGAGAATAATACTTATGAATTTTCTTGTAATGAATCAGTAATCTGTCACTATGGACAGATGACTACAAGACTTTGGAGCGGTATTAGCAGTTTCATAAGAATGGAATTACCGTTTCAGATAACAAAGATATGCCCCACAAACGTTTTATTCTTTAACAGCAATTAACTTTGGATGGCGGTACTACTATCAAGAAATATTTACCCTTCACAACTGAAAAATGGACCACAGCGGAAAGAAGTTTCCAATTGACATGGCTTATGGAATGTGTCATTGGAGACTTCTTTCAGCTGCTGTCCATGACTCTCAATATCGAATGCAGCGCTCATTTGGCAGACACCAGGAAAAACGATGAGCATTTACTGCTTTGGCGGTAATATCGTTTAGATCGACTATGAAAATCCTTCTAATTGGGTTCACCGTGCATAGGCTGTAATTGTTTGATAAAGTGTTGTTCTCATCGCATTACAGTTCGTTGTTCTTTGTGCTGTTCACTAACATATAAATTAACTGGCGTTTCTCTCCATTACGACGTGAGTCTCGGTGGGCATTTGGAGACTATAAGACATCTAAGAATGATATTTCATAACTTCATAACTGGAATAATTGTACTTGCTGAGCTGGTGCTGAAGTCTGCGACTGAATCAAAGCTGATTTCAAGAGAGACAACAGTTAAGGATATATAAGTCTGCAATGCAATTTGCTGTTACCAGTTAATGGAGCATTTTCTTTACCATATTTAAATAAGAAATTATCGTCAACTCGAACTGCCCATTAACAATATTTGATATGTGTTACTTTCTCGATCGGTAGTTACTCTTCGAGGTAGACATTTTACTATGTGATAATTAAATCAGGACCCTAAGCTGTCGATAGGCGTTGATACACATCAACGGGGACAGTTGTAAATGTGTGCCCCGACAAGGACTCGAACCCGGGGTCTCCTGCTTACATGGCAGACGCTCTATCCATCTGAGCCACCGACGGCACAGAGGATAGAACGACTGCAGGGATTTATCCCTTGCACAATCCCCGTGAGACCCACATTCCCAACTAAATGTCCACACACTACATGCGTAGTGTCCCTGCCCACTGCACTCATTAACTGCGGCAGACAATCTTACCGAGTCCTGTAAGAGATCGGGCAATGCATGTGCATCCACACAGAAGAAGAAGGTCTACGGCCGGTTAGCCTTACCTATATGGAGATGGTATCTGTTCTTTCGGACATGGCGAAATAATAATACCATCGGTGACCATGCAGCTCTCTAGAATGAAGTGATAATTAAATCAAGACCCTAAGCTGTCGACAGGCGTTGATATACATCATCGGGGACAGTTGAAAATGTGTTCCCCGACCCGGACTCGAAAGCGGGACCTCCTGCTTACATGGCAGGCGCTCTATCCATCTGAGCCACTAAGGGCACAGAGGATTGTGCGACTACAGGGATTTATCCCTTGCACGCTCCCCGTGAGACCCACTTCCCAACTTAATGTAGTGGGCAGGGGCACTAAGCATGTAGTTTGTGGACATTAAGCTGGGAATGTGGGTCTCACAGGGAGCGTGCAAGCGATAAATCCCTGCAGTCCTACTATACTCTGTGCCCACGGTGGCTCAGATGAATAGAGCGTCTGCCATGTAAACAGGACATCCCAGGTTCGAGTCCTAGTCAGAGAGATGCATGGTTACCGATGGTATCCGTTCTTTCGGACGTGTCCCAGAGAACAGATACCATCTACATATAGTTAAGGCTAACCGGCCGTCGACTTTCTTCCGTTGGGATGCACACTCATTGCCCGAACTCTTACGGGTCTCAGTAAGATTGTCTGCCGCAGTTAATGAGTGCAGTGGGCAGAGGCACTACGCATGTAGTGTGTGGACATTAAGCTGGGAATGTGGGTCTCACAGGGAGTGTGCAAGGGATAAATCCCTGCAATCGTACTATCCTCTGTGCCGTCGGTGGCGCAGATGGATAGAGCGTCTGCTTGGAGGTCTTGGGTTGGAGTCCCGGTCGTGGCACACATTTTCCACTGCCCCCACTGATGTATATCAACGCCTGTCGACAGCGTAGGGTCTTGATTTAATTATTATTTCATTCTAGAGAGGTGCATGATCACCGATGGTATCTGTTCTTTCGGACTGCCCGAAAGAACAGATAGCATCTCCATATATTTTATTATGTGGTTGGACTGTAGCGTATACAGAAAAAAAATACGACTGAGGATAAAAAGAAACATATTTTGAATAAAAAATGAGCCAATGGAATTTAGACTGGGAAAAAATACGTTTGGTGGTGTACGCCTGCACTTGTTTGTGAATATACCTTACTTTTTCCAGCGTGAAGAGTCCACAGTGCGTGATATGCGGACTCATTACAGACGAATTCCAAGTTCATATCAAGAAGTCAAGGAACGGTGGGAAAGGAAATCATCCGTGCCCCTTTCAAAGACATTATCCCTGCATTGGCTTTAAGCAATTTAGTGAAATCACATAAAAACCATTCCGCCATTTCATTCAGTACAAATTTGTTTATAATGTTACTAAAAGCAATGACAGTTATTACATTACATTTCTATTATTTTCTGTAAATCTGTAGAACATTCATCTACTACAGAAGGGGTGCATAGAGAATGCAAACATCAACATAAGGGCATTATACTAGGAAGAACTCCACTTACAACTGGTAAAATTGCTGTGTATTAAAACACAACCGTTTCCTCGGCTTAAAGCCGCATCATCAGGAGCAACAACGATAAAAGATCATAGGCATATCTATCGCTTCTAGTCAAAATTTGCTATTCAGACTACTGTTTTAACTAGGAGCGATGAGTATGCCTCCGATCCTTTAACGTTGTTGCACCTGATGACGCGGCTTTAAGCCGCGAAACAGATTGCCTTTTAATTAACAAGAATTTTACCAGCTGTAAACGGAGTTCTTCCCAACATCACACCTTTCAACAGCTGCGGTTGCCCGGAGTATAAAATAATTTCTAATACAAGGACAGTTTTCAAAGCAAGTCAAAATTCGTGAATGCGGCACATATTCTTATATCCCAGTGAAATGTAGTTGGGAGTGGATTAATGTGACCTCACCACTCTTAGTAAATTAGGGAGTTCCTGTTTAATTATAGCCAGCAAAATGTTAAATCTGCAGATTCCTGTGGAACAAAAATCACCATAGAGAACTTATTTGTGGTTGCTGCATTATAATCTACTAAAGCAAGTTCACATTGGGTACGTAGTCAGACTATGGATAAAAATTAGTCAGTCACAAAATTCCATTTAGAAACTGATGTAGCACTAATATACCACTAGATCCCTCCAAAAGGGATTGGATAATAAGACTGTGAGTGACGTACAAACAACTTGGAAGAGCATGAGTTCTTCACAAGCTTAGCATGGCAGTGCTGAATGAAGGAATAATTGGAAATTTGTGGTAAGGTCTTATTGGACCAAACTGCTGAGGTCATCGGTCCCTAAGCTTACACACTACTAAACCCAATTTGGACTACAGTGCGCTAACGACGACACACACACACACACACACACACACACACACACACACATTCCCGAGGGAGGACTGGAACCCGGAGGGGGGGGGGAGGGAGGGTGAGCCGCGCGGACCGTGGCAAGACGCCCCAGATAGCGCGGCTACCCCGCGCGGCCAAGGAAATTTATACGAAGTTTTAGATGCAATGATACTTTATCAACTATTTCCTGTAAACGTTGAATTGTGTACAAAACATACATTTCCATATTACTGTTAGGTCAAATAAAACGAAATATTCGGAATTAATATCTAATGAATGTGGCATTTAAGGGAAAATGAAATACAGAAATGTGGAACCAAAATAGAGCAGCAACAGATATTTTACATGTGACGTAAACAGCATAAAGGCATCTGGCTTAAAAACTTTCAAAAGTGAGCATAGAGTGTGGACTTTTCTACGTCAGCAACATAGAATCCAGTGTCTCCAAACTACGAAAATAGCACAGAGGGTATTAATAGTTGATTGATTTGTTCTCGCACACTGTTCGCGTAGTCTCGCAATGTAACAGACAGTGATGTACGCTACATGAAGTTCGTCTGAAGTGAGATAACGGTCCTCACCAAAAAGATCTTAAAATATATATTAAGTTTACTTACACGTATGAGTTATTAATTTATATATCAATTACATGAGCAAACTTACATGTTATAGACAATAACGACGAATGATTACATTTTATCACGACCAAAGAACTTTGTTTCCCAACTAAAAGCGTTGGTGCTAACAGAAGCAAATGATTTATTAACAGTGTAGATATACTTTCTTCTCCTGGTGACCATGGCGATCTTCATCCGTTTAAATAATGTCAAAGATACAAGGCGAAATGAATATTTGCAGTGTTGAACAGGAAATTGTGTATAAGAAGCTGATGTTGACGAAAGGACGTTATGAAAACAATATCCATAGCAATTTAACATTCAAAGAAACACCATTTGGTAACAAGAAAGAAAAGCTGTTGATTTAATAATAGATGAGACAGTGTAAATTTCAAGAATAATGGAAGAAGACGGTGATGAAGAAGAAGAAGAAGAAGAAGAAGAAGAAGAGGTGGAATGCGATTTTGGGGAGTGAAAGAAAATCTGTAAGGAGTGGTTGGAGGCCTAAAAGAAAAGAAAAAAACAATGAAAATGACGACGTTACCTACGCGAATAGCAGAAGGAGGCGACCTTACATTTTACATGGTGTATACAGCTAACACCACACAAAGGGATTCTGAGGAGCCAACATATAGGAAGGTGACGTTGGAGAGTGAAAGTGAGGCCATGTAAGAGGAGGTTGGAGGCTGAGAAACCAAGGAAAAAGAAATGGAGTTGACGACGTTAATCAGACGTGTAGCAAGAGAAGGTAATGTTTTGGTGTATATGGCAGACATAGCCAACACCTAATATGGTTAGGAGTATGAGAGGAGGCCTATAAAGGGAGGTTCGGTGTCTAAACAACAAATGCAATGAATAATAAGGAATTATTAACAAAAATAACTGAAGAAGAAATCTGTTCGGTTTAAGTGGTAGACAAAACTAAAGACAACGGAAACGGTTCTGGAGAGTAAAGGAAGGCTATAATGGTAAGGGGAGGAAAGGAAAAAAATGTGAAAATGACAACATTAATCACAGGAATAGGAGAAGAAGAAAACGTTTTGTTTTACACGCAATATGTATTTCGCACCACGGAAGGAGTTCTTGGAAAGTGAAAGAATGGCCATAAGGGATGTTGAAGATGTAAAATTCGAAGGAAGAAGCAATGGAATCATTGACAACATGAAACACATAACTAACAGAGGAAGAATATGTTTTTGTCTTATTGGAGATACAGCCAACACACTGAAAGGTGATACTGGAGAATGAAGGGATAAGGTGAGGCAGGAGGCTTAAAGAAATTGAAAGAGCAATCAACGTTACGACGTCAGTCACACGAATAGCGGAAAAAGATTATTTTTGGGCTACAAGGCAGATATAATCAATACGTATGAACGTGGTATTGAAAAGTGAATATTATAAGTCGAAGCCTAAAACTGGAAACAAACGCAATAAATAAAGCGAGATTAGTGACAGGTATAAAAGATGAAGAAAATATTTTGTATTAAGTGGTGTATAAGGCTGACGCTAACGAAGACGATTATGTTGACTATAAAAGGAGATTGAACGTCGAAGAAAAGAACGAAAAAACAATGAATATGACAAAGTTAATCACAGGAATACCAGAAGAAGAATATGTTTTGGTTTGCATATCATATATAGCAAACACCTAGGAAGATGATTTAGAGAGTGAAAAGAAGGCTATAAGGGAAGGTTAGAGATATAGAAAAAAAGAAAACTGCAATGAAAATGGCCACATGTATCACATGAATAGCAGAAGAAAAAAAAGTTTTGCTTTACACAGAGAATATATTTAACATAACAGAAGGAGTTTTGTAAAATGAAAGGAAGACCAAAAAGGGAGGTTGGAGACCTAAACTTAGAAGAAAAAACAATGATAATGACGATGTTAGTAGTATAACTAGGAGAAGAGTACATAGGGATACTAGAGAGTGAAAGGATGTTTATAGGATGAGCATGAAAGCTAAAAAAATGAAAAAAAGGCAATCAAAATTATGACGTTATTCACACCAATATCTGATGATTAGTATGTTCGGTTTAAATTGCACTTATATACTACACCAGTGGAGGTGACTTTCGAGATTTAAAGGCAGGCTATTAGCCGTGGTTGGAGGCCTAAAAAGGGAAGCGAAAGTAATACGATGTTAGTGACAAGTATGAAAGTAGAGAACGTTTTTCTTTAGGTGGTGGATAAAACCAACGCCAAGGGAACTATTTTGTAGAGTGAAAGGAAGTCTATAATAGGAGGTTGAAGGCGTGAAATGAAGGAAAAAAGAATGAAAATGACGACGTCAGTCACATTAATAGCAGAAGAAGAATATGTTTTGTTTCCATATCAGACATAACCAGCACCTAGGAAAGTGATTTTGGAAAGTGGAAGGAAGGATAAGTAGGGAGGTTGGAGGCATAAAGGAAAGGAGAAAGTAATGAAAATTACAACGTTAACCACAGGAATAACCGCAGAAGAAAATGTTCCAGACTACATGGCAGATATAGCCCTCATCAAGGAAGGTGTTCTGAACAGTGAAAGGAAGTCAGTAATGTGAAGTTGGAGGCTTAGAAAAAGGAAATATAATGAAAATTACTACGTCAATAACATGAATAGCAGAGGAAGAAAATGTTTTGGTTTGTATAAGAGATTTTGGAGAGTGAAAGGAGGAATTCAGCTGCATATTGGAGTGAAAAAAGTAAACAAACCAAATAAATAAAATGATTTTAGTAACAAGAATAACACAATAAGAAAACTCTTCGTCTTAAGTGGTGTATAAAATAGAGGCCAAAGAAACGATTATTCAGAGTGAACGGAAGGCTATAAGTGGAATTTGGACAACTGAGAAAGGAAGGAAAACAATGAAGATGACGTCGATAACCACCGTAGCAGCAGAAGAAGGAAGTTTTTTGGTTTACATGGAAGATATAACCACAGGTAGGAAGTTCATTTGTAGTGTGAAAGAATAACTAAAGGGGAAGTTGGAGACCTAAAAAGCAAGCGAAAATAATAAATTCCACGATGTTAGCAGCAAGAATAACAGCAGGAGAAAGTGTTTTGAATTAGATTGTAAAAAAACCTAGAGTCAAAGGTGACGATTATGGAGCGTAAAGGAGGACTTTAAGGGAATTTTGAAGGCCTCAAAAAGCAAGCAAACGCAGTGCATACAACGATGTTAGTAACAAGAATAACAGAAGAAGAAAATGTTCTAAGTGATGTTTAAAAAATCAAATAGACGATGTTGGAGAACGAGAGGAAGGCTATAACAGGAGGTCGGAGGCCTGAAAAAGGAAGGAAACGCAGTACATACAGCGATGTTAGTAACAAGAATAACACAAGAAGAAAATGTTTTGTTTTAAGTGAAGATTAAACGTAACATCAAAGAAACGATGTTGGAGAGTGAAAGGAAGGCTATAAGGGGAGGTTGGAGGCCTAAAAAAAGAAGGTAAACGCAGTGCATATAACGATGTTAGTAACAAGAATAACACAAGAAGAAAATGTTATATTTAAGTGATGTTCAAACCTAACGCCAAAGAGACAATGTCGGAGAGTGAAAGAAATGCTATAAGTGGATGTTGGAGCCGTAAAATAAAGGAAAAAACTATGAAAATGACGAAATTATTCAGACGAATAGCTGAAGAATAAATCGTTCTCTTTTTCGTGGCCTACATATTCAACATCACGGATGGAAAATTAGGAAAGTTATAGAACGCTCATAAGGGGAGGTTGGGTGCCTAACATGAGATGGAAAAAGTTGTTGAAATGACGACGTTTACCAGAAAAAAAGCAAAAGATGAATATGTTTTACTTTATATATTAACTATAGCCAACAACTAGGTAGGTGACTTTGGAGACAAAGAGGAAGGCTATAAGGGAAGTTTGGAGGCATAAAATAAGGAATAACCAATGAAACGGGCATCGTTAGACGTATGAATAGGAGAGGAAGAAAATATTTTACTTTACATGGTGGATACAGCCAACAAGAAGGAAGACAATTTTGGAAATTGAATGGAGAGCTATAAGAATTTTCTAGATGCTTAAAAAAGGAAACAGATGTAATGCACAACACAGTTTTAATAACTGGAATAACGGAAGAGGAAAACATTTGGTTTATGTTGTGGGTAAAGCTAACACCGAAGTAGGCGATTGTGGAGTGTGAAAGGAAGGCTGTAAGGGGTGGTTGGAGGCCTATAGAAAGAAGCAAATGCAATATATACAAAGATGTTAGTAACAAGAATGACAAATAAGGTAAATGTTTTGTTTTAGGTGATGTTCAAACCTAACACCAAAGGTACAATGTAGGAGAGGGCGAGGAAGATTATAAGTGAAGGTTGGAAGCCTAAAGAAGGAAGCAAACGCAGTACATACAACGATGTTAGTAACAAGAATAAAAGAAAAAGAAGATGTTTTGTTTTAAGTGATGTTTAAAACAAATGCAAAAGATACGATTTTGGAGAGTGAAGGGAAGTCTATAAGGGGAGATTGGAGGCTTAAAAAAGGAAGCAAATGCAATACATACAACGAAGTTAGCAACAAGAATAACAGAAGAAGAAAATGTTCTAAGTGATATTTAAAACTGACGTGAAATAGGCGATGTTGGAGAATGAAAGGAAGGCTATAAGGGGAGGTTGGCGGCCTAAAGAAGGAAGCAAATGCAATAAATACAACAATGTTAGCAACGAGAATAACAGAAGAAGAAATTGTTCTAAGTGATGTTTACAACTAACGTCAAACAGGCGATGTTGGAGAATGAAAGGAAAGCTATAACAGGAGGTCGGAGGCCTGAAAAAGGAAGCAAACGCAGCACTTACAGCGATGTTAGTAACAAGAATAACACAAGAAGAAAATGTTTTGTTTTAAATGAAGATTAAACGTAACGTCAAAGAGACGATGTTGGAGAGTGAAAGGAAGGCTATAAGGGGTGGTTGGAGGCCTAAAAAAAGAATACAAACGCAGCGCATACAACGACGTTAGTAACAAGAATAACAGAAGAATAAAATGTTTTGTTTAAGTGATGTTTAAACCTAACGCTAAAGAGACGATGTCGGAGAGTGAAAGGAAGGCTATAAGACGATGTTAGAGCCGTAAAATAAAGCAAAAATATGAAAATGACGAAGTTAATCAGACGAATAGCTGAAGAAGAAAACGTTCTATTTTTCGTGGCCTACATATTCAACATCACGGATGGAAAATTAGGAAAGTTATAGAACGCTCATAAGGGGAGGTTGGGTGCCTAACATGAGATGGAAAAAGTTGTTGAAATGACGACGTTTACCAGAAAAAAAGCGTAAGAAGAATATGTTTTACTTTATATATTAACTATAGCCAACAACTAGGTAGGTGACTTTGGAGACAAAGAGGAAGGCTATAAGGGAAGTTTGGAGGCATAAAATAAGGAATAACCAATGAAACGGGCATCGTTAGACGTATGAATAGGAGAGGAAGAAAATATTTTACTTTACATGGTGGATACAGCCAACAAGAAGGGAGACAATTTTGGAAATTGAATGGAGAGCTATAAGAATTTTCTAGATGCTTAAAAAAGGAAACAGATGTAATGGACAACACAGTTTTAATAACTAGAATAACGGAAGAGGAAAACATTTGGTTTATGTTGTGGGTAAAGCTAACACCGAAGTAGGCGATTGTGGAGTGTGAAAGGAAGGCTGTAAGGGGTGGTTGGAGGCCTATAGAAGGAAGCAAATGCAATATATACAAAGATGTTAGTAACAGGAATAACAAATGAGGTAAATGTTTTGTTTTAGGTGATGTTCAAACCTAACACCAAAGGTACAATGTAGGAGAGGGCGAGGAAGATTATAAGTGAAGGTTGGAAGCCTAAAGAAGGAAGCAAACGCAGTACATACAACGATGTTAGTAACAAGAATAAAAGAAAAAGAAAATGTTTTGTGTTAAATGATGTTTAAAACAAATGCAAAAGATACGATTTTGGAGAGTGAAGGGAAGGCTATAAGGGGAGATTGGAGGCTTAAAAAAGGAAGCAAATGCAATACATACAACGAAGTTAGCAACAAGAATAACAGAAGAAGAAATTTTCTAAGTAATATTTAAAACTGACGTGAAATAGGCGATGTTGGAGAATGAAAGGAAGGGTATAAGGGGAGGTTGGAGGCCTAAAGAAGGAAGCAAATGCAATAAATACAACGATGTTAGCAACGAGAATAACAGAAGAAGATAATGTTCTAAGTGATGTTTAAAACTAACGTCAAACAGGCGATGTTGGAGAATGAAAGGAAAGCTATAACAGGAGGTCGGAGGCCTGAAAAAGGAAGCAAACGCAGTACATACAGCGATGTTAGTAACAAGAATAACACAAGAAGAAAATGTTTTGTTTTAAGTGAAGATTAAACGTAACGTCAAAGAGACGATGTTGGAGAGTGAAAGGAAGGCTATAAGGGGAGGTTGGAGGCCTAAAAAAAGAATACAAACGCAGCGCATACAACGACGTTAGTAACAAGAATAACAGAAGAATGAAATGTTTTGTTTAAGTGATGCTTAAACCTAACGCCAAAGAGACGATGTCGGAGAGTGAAAGGAAGGCTATAAGACGATGTTGGAGCCGTAAAATAAAGCAAAAATATGAAAATGACGAAGTTAATCAGAAGAATAGCTGAAGAAGAAAACGTTCTATTTTTCGTGGCCTACATATTCAACATCACAAATGGAAAATTAGGAAACTTAAAGGACGCTCATAAGGGGAGGTTGGGTGCCTAACATGAGATGGAAAAAGTTGTTGAAATGACGACGTTTACCAGAAAAAAAGCGTAAGAAGAATATGTTTTACTTTATATATTAACTATAGCCAACAACTAGGTAGGTGACTTTGGAGACAAAGAGGAAGGCTATAAGGGAAGTTTGGAGGCATAAAATAAGGAATAACCAATGAAACGGGCATCGTTAGACGTATGAATAGGAGAGGAAGAAAATATTTTACTTTACATGGTGGATACAGCCAACAAGAAGGAAGACAATTTTGGAAATTGAATGGAGAGCTATAAGAATTTTCTAGATGCTTAAAAAAGGAAACAGATGTAATGGACAACACAGTTTTAATAACTGGAATAACGGAAGAGGAAAACATTTGGTTTATGTTGTGGGTAAAGCTAACACCGAAGTAGGCGATTGTGGAGTGTGAAAGGAAGGCTGTAAGGGGTGGTTGGGGGCCTATAGAAGGAAGCAAATGCAATATATACAAAGATGTTAGTAACAAGAATAACAAATAAGGTAAATGTTTTGTTTTAGGTGATGTTCAAACCTAACACCAAAGGTACAATGTAGGAGAGGGCGAGGAAGATTATAAGTGAAGGTTGGAAGCCTAAAGAAGGAAGCAAACGCAGTACATACAACGATGTTAGTAACAAGAATAAAAGAAAAAGAAAATGTTTTGTTTTAAGTGATGTTTAAAACAAATGCAAAAGATACGATTTTGGAGAGTGAAGGGAAGGCTATAAGGGGAGATTGGAGGCTTAAAAAAGGAAGCAAATGCAATACATACAACGAAGTTAGCAACAAGAATAACAGAAGAAGAAAATGTTCTAAGTGATATTTAAAACTGACGTGAAATAGGCGATGTTGGAGAATGAAAGGAAGGCTATAAGGGGAGGTTAGCGGCCTAAGGAAGGAAGCAAATGCAATAAATACAACGATGTTAGCAACGAGAATAACAGAAGAAGAAAATGTTCTAAGTGATGTTTACAACTAACGTCAAACAGGCGATGTTGGAGAATGAAAGGAAAGCTATAACAGGAGGTCGGAGGCCTGAAAAAGGAAGCAAACGCAGCACATACAGCGATGTTAGTAACAAGAATAACACAAGAAGAAAATGTTTTGTTTTAAGTGAAGATTAAACGTAACGTCAAAGAGACGATGTTGGAGAGTGAAAGGAAGGCTATAAGGGGTGGTTGGAGGCCTAAAAAAAGAATACAAACGCAGCGCATACAACGACGTTAGTAACAAGAATAACAGAAGAATAAAATGTTTTGTTTAAGTGATGTTTAAACCTAACGCCAAAGAGACGATGTCGGAGAGTGAAAGGAAGGCTATAAGACGATGTTGGAGCCATAAAATAAAGCAAAAATATGAAAATGACGAAGTTAATCAGACGAATAGCTGAAGAAGAAAACGTTCTATTTTTCGTGGCCTACATATTCAACATCACGGATGGAAAATTAGGAAAGTTATAGAACGCTCATAAGGGGAGGTTGGGTGCCTAACATGAGATGGAAAAAGTTGTTGAAATGACGACGTTTACCAGAAAAAAAGCAAAAGAAGAATATGTTTTACTTTATATATTAACTATAGCCAACAACTAGGTAGGTGACTTTGGAGACAAAGAGGAAGGCTATAAGGGAAGTTTGGAGGCATAAAATAAGGAATAACCAATGAAACGGGCATCGTTAGACGTATGAATAGGAGAGGAAGAAAATATTTTACTTTACATGGTGGATACAGCCAACAAGAAGGGAGACAATTTTGGAAATTGAATGGAGAGCTATAAGAATTTTCTAGATGCTTAAAAAAGGAAACAGATGTAATGGACAACACAGTTTTAATAACTAGAATAACGGAAGAGGAAAACATTTGGTTTATGTTGTGGGTAAAGCTAACACCGAAGTAGGCGATTGTGGAGTGTGAAAGGAAGGCTGTAAGGGGTGGTTGGAGGCCTATAGAAGGAAGCAAATGCAATATATACAAAGATGTTAGTAACAGGAATAACAAATGAGGTAAATGTTTTGTTTTAGGTGATGTTCAAACCTAACACCAAAGGTACAATGTAGGAGAGGGCGAGGAAGATTATAAGTGAAGGTTGGAAGCCTAAAGAAGGAAGCAAACGCAGTACATACAACGATGTTAGTAACAAGAATAAAAGAAAAAGAAAATGTTTTGTGTTAAGTGATGTTTAAAACAAATGCAAAAGATACGATTTTGGAGAGTGAAGGGAAGGCTATAAGGGGAGATTGGAGGCTTAAAAAAGGAAGCAAATGCAATACATACAACGAAGTTAGCAACAAGAATAACAGAAGAAGAAATTTTCTAAGTGATATTTAAAACTGACGTGAAATAGGCGATGTTGGAGAATGAAAGGAAGGGTATAAGGGGAGGTTGGAGGCCTAAAGAAGGAAGCAAATGCAATAAATACAACGATGTTAGCAACGAGAATAACAGAAGAAGATAATGTTCTAAGTGATGTTTAAAACTAACGTCAAACAGGCGATGTTGGAGAATGAAAGGAAAGCTATAACAGGAGGTCGGAGGACTGAAAAAGGAAGCAAACGCAGTACATACAGCGATGTTAGTAACAAGAATAACACAAGAAGAAAATGTTTTGTTTTAAGTGAAGATTAAACGTAACGTCAAAGAGACGATGTTGGAGAGTGAAAGGAAGGCTATAAGGGGAGGTTGGAGGCCTAAAAAAAGAATACAAACGCAGCGCATACAACGACGTTAGTAACAAGAATAACAGAAGAATGAAATGTTTTGTTTAAGTGATGTTTAAACCTAACGCCAAAGAGACGATGTCGGAGAGTGAAAGGAAGGCTATAAGACGATGTTGGAGCCGTAAAATAAAGCAAAAATATGAAAATGACGAAGTTAATCAGAAGAATAGCTGAAGAAGAAAACGTTCTATTTTTCGTGGCCTACATATTCAACATCACAAATGGAAAATTAGGAAACTTAAAGGACGCTCATAAGGGGAGGTTGGGTGCCTAACATGAGATGGAAAAAGTTGTTGAAATGACGACGTTTACCAGAAAAAAAGCGTAAGAAGAATATGTTTTACTTTATATATTAACTATAGCCAACAACTAGGTAGGTGACTTTGGAGACAAAGAGGAAGGCTATAAGGGAAGTTTGGAGGCATAAAATAAGGAATAACCAATGAAACGGGCATCGTTAGACGTATGAATAGGAGAGGAAGAAAATATTTTACTTTACATGGTGGATACAGCCAACAAGAAGGAAGACAATTTTGGAAATTGAATGGAGAGCTATAAGAATTTTCTAGATGCTTAAAAAAGGAAACAGATGTAATGGACAACACAGTTTTAATAACTGGAATAACGGAAGAGGAAAACATTTGGTTTATGTTGTGGGTAAAGCTAACACCGAAGTAGGCGATTGTGGAGTGTGAAAGGAAGGCTGTAAGGGGTGGTTGGAGGCCTATAGAAGGAAGCAAATGCAATATATACAAAGATGTTAGTAACAAGAATAACAAATAAGGTAAATGTTTTGTTTTAGGTGATGTTCAAACCTAACACCAAAGGTACAATGTAGGAGAGGGCGAGGAAGATTATAAGTGAAGGTTGGAAGCCTAAAGAAGGAAGCAAACGCAGTACATACAACGATGTTAGTAACAAGAATAAAAGAAAAAGAAAATGTTTTGTTTTAAGTGATGTTTAAAACAAATGCAAAAGATACGATTTTGGAGAGTGAAGGGAAGGCTATAAGGGGAGATTGGAGGCTTAAAAAAGGAAGCAAATGCAATACATACAACGAAGTTAGCAACAAGAATAACAGAAGAAGAAAATGTTCTAAGTGATATTTAAAACTGACGTGAAATAGGCGATGTTGGAGAATGAAAGGAAGGCAATAAGGGGAGGTTGGCGGCCTAAAGAAGGAAGCAAATGCAATAAATACAACGATGTTAGCTACGAGAATAACAGAAGAAGAAAATGTTCTAAGTGATGTTTACAACTAACGTCAAACAGGCGATGTTGGAGAATGAAAGGAAAGCTATAACAGGAGGTCGGAGGCCTGAAAAAGGAAGCAAACGCACCACATACAGCGATGTTAGTAACAAGAATAACACAAGAAGAAAATGTTTTGTTTTAAGTGAAGATTAAACGTAACGTCAAAGAGACGATGTTGGAGAGTGAAAGGAAGGCTATAAGGGGTGGTTGGAGGCCTAAAAAAAGAATACAAACGCAGCGCATACAACGACGTTAGTAACAAGAACAACAGAAGAATAAAATGTTTTGTTTAAGTGATGTTTAAACCTAACGCTAAAGAGACGATGTCGGAGAGTGAAAGGAAGGCTATAAGACGATGTTGGAGCCGTAAAATAAAGCAAAAATATGAAAATGACGAAGTTAATCAGACGAATAGCTGAAGAAGAAAACGTTCTATTTTTCGTGGCCTACATATTCAACATCACGGATGGAAAATTAGGAAACTTAAAGGACGCTCATAAGGGGAGGTTGGGTGCCTAACATGAGATGGAAAAAGTTGTTGAAATGACGACGTTTACCAGAAAAAAAGCAAAAGAAGAATATGTTTTACTTTATATATTAACTATAGCCAACAACTAGGTAGGTGACTTTGGAGACAAAGAGGAGGGCTATAAGGGAAGCTTGGAGGCATAAAATAAGGAATAACCAATGAAACGGGCATCGTTAGACGTATGAATAGGAGAGGAAGAAAATATTTTACTTTACATGGTGGATACAGCCAACAAGAAGGGAGACAATTTTGGAAATTGAATGGAGAGCTATAAGAATTTTCTAGATGCTTAAAAAAGGAAACAGATGTAATGGACAACACAGTTTTAATAACTAGAATAACGGAAGAGGAAAACATTTGGTTTATGTTGTGGGTAAAGCTAACACCGAAGTAGGCGATTGTGGAGTGTGAAAGGAAGGCTGTAAGGGGTGGTTGGAGGCCTATAGAAGGAAGCAAATGCAATATATACAAAGATGTTAGTAACAGGAATAACAAATGAGGTAAATGTTTTGTTTTAGGTGATGTTTAAACCTAACACCAAAGGTACAATGTAGGAGAGGGCGAGGAAGATTATAAGTGAAGGTTGGAAGCCTAAAGAAGGAAGCAAACGCAGTACATACAACGATGTTAGTAACATGAATAAAAGAAAAAGAAAATGTTTTGTGTTAAGTGATGTTTAAAACAAATGCAAAAGATACGATTTTGGAGAGTGAAGGGAAGGCTATAAGGGGAGATTGGAGGCTTAAAAAAGGAAGCAAATGCAATACATACAACGAAGTTAGCAACAAGAATAACAGAAGAAGAAATTTTCTAAGTGATATTTAAAACAGACGTGAAATAGGCGATGTTGGAGAATGAAAGGAAGACTATAAGGGGAGGTTGGAGGCCTAAAGAAGGAAGCAAATGCAATAAATACAACGATGTTAGCAACGAGAATAACAGAAGAAGAAAATGTTCTAAGTGATGGTTAAAACTAACGTCAAACAGGCGATGTTGGAGAATGAAAGGAAAGCTATAACAGGAGGTCGGAGGCCTGAAAAAGGAAGCAAACGCAGTACATACAGCGATGTTAGTAACAAGAATAACACAAGAAGAAAATGTTTTGTTTTAAGTGAAGATTAAACGTAACGTCAAAGAGACGATGTTGGAGAGTGAAAGGAAGGCTATAAGGGGAGGTTGGAGGCCTAAAAAAAGAATACAAACGCAGCGCATACAACGACGTTAGTAACAAGAATAACAGAAGAATGAAATGTTTTGTTTAAGTGATGTTTAAACCTAACGCCAAAGAGACGATGTCGGAGAGTGAAAGGAAGGCTATAAGACGATGTTGGAGCCGTAAAATAAAGCAAAAATATGAAAATGACGAAGTTAATCAGAAGAATAGCTGAAGAAGAAAACGTTCTATTTTTCGTGGCCTACATATTCAACATCACAAATGGAAAATTAGGAAACTTAAAGGACGCTCATAAGGGGAGGTTGGGTGCCTAACATGAGATGGAAAAAGTTGTTGAAATGACGACGTTTACCAGAAAAAAAGCATAAGAAGAATATGTTTTACTTTATATATTAACTATAGCCAACAACTAGGTAGGTGACTTTGGAGACAAAGAGGAAGGCTATAAGGGAAGTTTGGAGGCATAAAATAAGGAATAACCAATGAAACGGGCATCGTTAGACGTATGAATAGGAGAGGAAGAAAATATTTTACTTTACATGGTGGATACAGCCAACAAGAAGGAAGACAATTTTGGAAATTGAATGGAGAGCTATAAGAATTTTCTAGATGCCTAAAAAAGGAAACAAATGTAATGAACAACACAGTTTTAATAACTAGAATAACGGAAGGGGTAAACATTTGGTTTATGTTGGGGGTAAAGCTAACGCCGAAGTAGGCGATTGTGGAGTGTGAAAGGAAGGCTGTAAGGGATGGTTGGAGGCCTTAAAAAATAAAAATTAAATGAAATTGAAGACGTTAATTATAAGAAAAGACGAAAAAGAAAAAGCTTTATTTTAAATGGCATATATAACTAACATTATATAACGGGATTTTATGTAGTGAAAGGAACTCTGTGAGAAAGAAGAGGATGCCATGAAAATGAAGTTGTTACTGAGACGATTATAAGAAGAGGAACATGTTTCGTTTTAGATGGCAGATATAGCCAGTACCTATGATAGCGTTTTTGGATTGTGAAAGAATGGCTTAATTACTACGTCAGAAACCTGAAAGGGAGAAAAGAAAATGAAAACCCAAAGGGATCAAATGACATACTGTGTGGTTCTTGCTGCTGCGCGGTGTTTATAGCTAATGCGCCATAAAGTATTATAGCAGCCTACCTCAGATAAAATGCACAGTCTCACTGGGGACACTAATTAGCATTTAACGAAATATGACAATTAAAAAATTAAATTTTTTAAAAATATCTTCACATTAGGTGTAAGAACTTTGATTCTCAGAGAACAGTGATAACCCAAGATCACTTGTAACAATCTCTACAACGGCTGTATTTGGTACAAGAATAAATGTGTTCGAAGTATAATAATCATTTCAACATTTATGTGCCACTTTCATTTCTTGCTAACTTTTACATAGTTTACACTTTAACCGAGTTTAGCGTTAACTGTTTGCCTTTTACATAGACAGAGACCCAAGGATTATCTGGCGGTTTAGTATTATAGCTAAGTTAACATAAAATCTTGAAATATTCTTTTTCTCGGAAAGCATACTTACTACAGTTCGCCTTAATCCCACGAAAAATCCAAACTATTTAGCGAATATTCACAATCCTGCAGCTCAGTATCTGTATTACGATCATATAATGCTGCTAGGACTGCTCCTAGATCGTGTAATCTTAATGTACGACAGTTTCAAGTCTTCCTTTCGCTGTGACAGCGCATATCTCTCTTGAATCGAGTCCAAGTACTGCTAATATCTGCAAAAGTGATTGAACATTATCACCAGATTCAATGATGAGAAAGTTTTATTTCTGAGTGTGATATGGGAAACGTATACTAGCTATATTTGCGGTAAAGTTTCTGCATGATAACCGATCATAAAATTGAAAAAGGGATATTGGTGTTTTCCTGGCGGAGAAAAACATTGGAGATACGATCTTTCAGTACAAAACTAACAACAGAATATAACAGTCTGTGTCATGGTATACAACAGAAATTTCCCGAGCTTACCGATACGCCCAAAGTAGAATGCCAAAGATAGTGGTGATCCTAAGTAGTGTTTTCCTCCTCACTGGTCGATCCTTTGACGCACACCCGTCTGACAAGAGCGACTTTTCTATTCGCTGGCAGCCTAGCTAGTTATAGCGTTGAAGAGGGCTTAATGATGTGATCCTTACCACATGCAACGAATTCGTAGCAAGGAGCAACGCGTAGCATTGCCACTTTTTTAGCTTTCTATGCGATATGTTTCTTATATTCAAAAAGTTTCTCTTTAATGAATTGGAACACTAAGACACTAGGAATGTTTGTAAGTAATGATGCTGTAGAACATAACCAGCCGCAAATACTTTTAAAAAGCTTTATTTGAAAGCCACATTTATGGTTAGTTGTGTTCGTCATCAACCATCCTTGACGACAGCAGAGTTCAACAAGATGAAGCATAGCTAACGCAATATACACTATGTGATCAAAAGTATCCAGACACCTCCTAAAACATACGTTTTTAATATTAGGTACATTGTGCTGCCGCGTATTGCCAGGTACTCCATATCAGCGACCTCAGTAGGCACTAGACATCGTGAGAGGGAAAAATGGGCCGCTCCGTGGAACACACGGACTTCGAACGTGGTCAGGTGATTAGGTGTCTCCTGTGTCATACGTCTGTACGCGAGACTTCCACACTCCTAAACATCCCTAGGTCCACTCTTTTCGATGTGATAGTGAAGTGAATACGTGAACGGACACGTACAGCATAAAAGCGTACAGGGCGACCTCATCTGTTGATTGACAGAGGTTCGTAATGTGTAAGAGGCAGACATCTATCCAGACCGTCACACAGGAATTCCACACTGCATCAGGATCCACTGCAAGTACTATGACAGTTGCTGGAGGTGAAAAAACTTGGATTTCATGGTCTAGCGGCTAATAATAAGCTACACATCACGCCAGTAAATGCCAAACGACGCCTCGCTTGGTGTAAGGAGCGTAAACAGTGGACGGTTGAACAGAGGAAAGACTTCGTGTCGAGTGACGAATCACGGTACACAGTGCGGCGATCCGATGGCAGGGTGCGGGTATGGTGAATGCTCGATGAACGTCATCTGCCAGTGTGTGTGGTGCCAAAAGTAAAATTCGGAGGTGGTGGTGTTATCATGTAGTCACATTTTCGTGGAGCAGGCTTGCACCCCTTGTTGGTTTGCGTGACACTACCCCAGCACAGGCCTACATTGATGTTTTAAGCATCTTCTTGCTTCCCACTGATCAACAGCAATTCAGGGATGGCGACTGCATCTTTCAACACGATCGAGCACCTATTCATAATGCATGGCCTGTGGGGGAGTTGTTACACGACAATAACATCTCTGTAATGGACTGGCCTGCACAGATTCCTAGTCTGAATCCTACAGATCACCTTTGAGATGTTTTGGAACGCCGACTTCGTGCCAGGCCTCACAGACCGACATAGATACTTCTCCTCAGTGCAGCACTTCGTTAAGAATGGGCTGCCACTCTCCAAAAAACCTTCCAGCACATGATTGAACGTATGCCTGTGGGAGTGGAAGCTGTCATCAAGGCTAAGAGTGGGCCAACACCATACTGAATTCCAGCATTACCGATGGAGGGTGCCATGAACTTTTAAGTCATTTTTAGCCAGGGGTCCGGATACTTTTGATCATATAGTGTATATAAGTTGTGTTGTGGGTAGCATCAGCGTCTTTGTTGCTTGTGCACCACCACTCCATTTGTGTGGGAAAAGTTTGGTTTTGCATTCAAGGCTTGTTCTTGAGTAAGCCGAACCGCCACTTCTGTATGGAAGGTTTTTGAAGCAACAGCGGGAAATTTGGTCGACTATATTATGAATAGTAATTTGGTCTGTATTTTATACTGCTTATTTCTTGTTTTCCCTTGTGCATTGTGTCAAGTAGTTACATGTATGTTACCTGTGAGTGCAACTGTTCACTAGCGTTGCAGTAATAGAAGATTAGATGAAGGGTCTTCCATGCGATGTGGCAAATAAGTAGTTTCGTCTGACAATTAAGTAAACTGAAGGACTGTTAATATCACTGGTTACCTCTTAGTCTGCTGTCAACATTGCGAAGTCAGAATCTCAAAAGGTGTCACTGACAGTGTGTCCTGCGCTCTAGAGAGTTCTTCTATTACATCATGTTTAATAACATAGTTCGTTGTCCCATCGTTTCAGCAGAAAACCAGTGTGCTCCGCAGGATTTTAAGAAAACTACATGAGAGGAGGTTCGTGCTATTCAGTAACGAGTTTAATGAAAGTTCGTGAGAAATGCGTATTCTGTGAAGGATGAGGATTGTGACGCCTACCGTTCGCACACAACAGTCTTACCAGAAGTGCCATTCAGTGATAAGTATTTATCTCCATGTACGACTCAATTCTCCTGTTGTTCACCTTCAATAATAACCTCGTTGTCGACGGGACGTTAAACAAAGATCTTCCTTCCCTCCTTCCTGTTGTCGATAGCGCTCCAACATTGTTGTTTGGTAGCTCAGCACTCACTGATAGTTTAAATCTGTGTATCAGATCAGTATGTGTTAATAACGACGCCCTAACGGTCGGAACCATCTAGCCATGCATCCTCGTCCTGGTAGGTAGTTCCTTAAGTATGTTCAGCATTAGTACTTTTCTGGTTCATTTAGCAAATGCGTTACCGGCCAAAATCAGCAGTCAGAGTTCTCGAGTAGTGTCGCGCGAACTACTTTAATTTTGTTACAATGAATACTCAGCTGGAAATTCTTCTCCCCTTTTCATCGTAGCCTTACGGGTATCAGCCTTAATTGATTTATGTACAACTAAATCTGGTTTGCCGTTCGGGTTTTGAATATTTCCTCACACTAATGCGAGATAAGTACCATGTGGATACTCAGTGCCCGGTTAACGTGTACCTAAGCGAAATGGAAGTATGGGACAAACCATTTTAAACTTATGTAGGTATGAAAGGCAATAAGATCCGTAGACATTGTCTCATTTTCAGAAGAATTATGTTATTGTTAAATCTGAAACAATGTATATATCAACTACGCAGCATATGAAATGCCAAAGAAGAGTTTCAATAGACACGCCTCCTCAAACATGTAAATACTTCGTGACATCGAAGTCGTTAGAGACCAGTTAACTGTTAGGGAATGAGAGGGTGTCGCGGCTGAAGCTTACTGTGGTATTTTATCGGAACAAAGGTGTAAATAATAAGATACTGAGGTGAAATAGGTTACTACAAATTAAAACTTGATCAAGAAACTGTGGATGCAAGTAAATATTGATACTGCACAGTAAATAAATAGAAGACGCATCGACAATTTCTGATGTAATCAAGACTACCCATATATGTAATATACGCTCAATAACACAACTAACTGATAGGTCACCTAAAGACAGTAAATGACATCGGACGTTCTATTAGGCATCGCAAATCAGAAGATTACGTTATTAACATGCAACAACAACTGACTTCCAAGAGCGCTGTTGTGATGCTGTCTGATGAGAAACGAGTAACACTTACCCTAAAAATTATAGTTCTAAAAACAGAAAACGTATCCAATAGTTCTAGACACGTCTGTAATATATTACAATACGCATTAAACAAAAATCCTACATAAAATACGGATTTTTGCTGTGAACTCACGAGAAACATTTTATTAAACTGCCCTACTTTAAAACTGCCATTAGCGCACTTTCTGCGAATTACTTCACGTCCACAACGTGCTGCTTCTTTAAGGTATTTGTTTAAATATCTGTTAACTGATGGTACATTTTTTTACTGAAGTTATAAAATGCCGTGACAGCCATATTCTGTGATAAAAGTATTTGATTAGCTATGTAACTATGGTACAGAACAAGGCGCACTAGATGACCGTGAAGTTTCAGAGTCACATTGGCGTTAATTTACAAGTATGTCATTTGCACTTCAGATGACAAATGTTTGTCATTACGAATAGTTTACATGTTATCAACAATAACGATGGTTGGAGGTACTATCATCAACTAATACCTCCACTTCACAAGTGAAAAATGGTGCACTGTGGAAGACAGTGTTTGGTTTATCGGGCCTATGAATAATGTCACCAGAGACTTCCTCTCAGCTGCTGTCCACAGACAGCAACATCGTTAACCTTCGAATCGTGATCTTCAGCGTAATGTCTTATTAGTAAGTGAAATCTTCTTTACACTCAGCTGCAGTTCTTTGTGATCTGTAGTTTCTGTGTGCCACAATTTAATAAACTATAATATATTTTACATTTTTTTCGTATTATCTAACTCTTGGAAAGGATTTTACTATGTAGAAACTACAAGCGCATATAAATACGAGACTGAAGATTGCAGCAGTGGTAATTTCTTTGTTGGTAGTTAAATCGATTAGATAATTATCGGTAAGCAACTTTCACAGATTCAGAACTTATTTCAGAATGGACAACGGTTTTAAGCGATTTGGACCTGAACTGGAGCTTTCTTTCCACCTC
Organism: Schistocerca serialis cubense; assembly: GCF_023864345.2. Classification (NCBI taxonomy): domain Eukaryota; kingdom Metazoa; phylum Arthropoda; class Insecta; order Orthoptera; family Acrididae; genus Schistocerca; species Schistocerca serialis. The sequence goes on along the minus strand of NC_064640.1, from coordinate 692,833,891 downwards.
GTAATGGAGTATTTATTTCTGTCATTATTAACTAAGACCTTATATCGTTAGTTCGAAGAGTTCATGAAAACGGGAGTTTCGTGTCGCTTCCTCGAACAGTAAGCAACTTCAGAGGTAGCCATTTTATTTCCGTTGTTTCAACAAAACAAATCTGCAAGCTAAGGATAAAATGATAGATTGTTTGAATACACACGTCAATAAACTGGATCTATTAATCAAAAGGAATATGTTTGCTGATGTATGCCAGAACTGTATGGTAAATATACCTAACTTCTTTCGGGGTCAACCATAAATAGTCTATGACACTCATATTTACTGAAAGAAGATAAGGCTTAAACAAGCAATCAACAGGGTCTTAAGACTCAAGGTGGAAGCACAGACAACGTCGGGGCACATATCGGCTGATTACCTTCAAAGGATTCATCAGTGTATAGTCCCACATGATGCCAAGGTTGTTTCAACTACGCTGCGGAAGCTTTGCTGTTCTGCCCTTACACATCCTCCATACAGTCCCGGTCCCTCCTCATGCGATTTCCAAATTTTTGGAGCCATGAAGAAAGATATTCGTGGCCGTCGATTTGCTTCGGACGACGCAAACATTTTTCCATCAACACATTGACCGTCCTGTCTCACGGTGGGATAAACATATTAGCAGTTATGGCGATTACTTTTGAAATAATAAACAGTTGACTTGGTTCATTCCAATAATGTCGTTTCATTTGACTGCCGATATAGATGACGTGGCTCCTCGTCTACATAGCTTTCTCGACAAACTGACCAATGACCGACCAGCACACAAAGCCACCAACAATGGATGCCTAAAGAGGAAAGGAAAAGTTAATGAATATGACGACTTTACGTATAAGGATAACAAAAGACGTATGTGTGATGTATTGCATGGTACATGAAGTGAACGTTACGTAGGGATATTGTCGAGCATTGTTCCCAACGGAGGAAATGTGGCAGGTTAAAATGACTTGTAACGATGTTACTGCTACCTTTCTTCTGTTGGTATCCATGACGCTTTTCATCAGCTTCAGTAAAATTTGACTAACATCTGGACTAACTGTGAACTGCACATCCATTTGTGGCAATGTGCCTTCTTGCTAGCTCCCCACCTGTCACATAATTGTATCTGGGGTATTGATTTTTTGCGGGTACGAAACGCAATGCTCGGCTTCGCAGGCGGTCAATGTATCTTAAGCAATCTTGGAAAGACATTTACCATACCGTTAATCCGGAAGTTAGAGTATCAGCCGAATCTTAATAGCAAAGTAAGTTTTATTAAACGGAAAGCAAAAGTTTTGTATTTATATCAAAATAGCTGTTTGTACTCTTTAGATTGTAATGCTGTGTCCGAGATGCAAGAATTAATTTCAACCAAGACTAACGAGTCTGAGTATTTGCTGGAAGAACAGAAAAGGGAACTGGAATCTGTACTAAATGAATTTGTGCAAGTGTTTGATGTTAAGCCTGGCGTTATCAAGAATTATGTATATCACATGGAAGTATACCCCCACCAAACTTACTGTAAGGCAGCTTATTCCATACCGTGGGCCCAGAAGGAGAGGGTGGCCGCGGAAATAAGTAAAATGTTAAATTGGGGCATAATTGAACCCTCGACTTCACCCTACAGTAGTCCGTTAGTTTTTGTGGGTAAGGCTGATGGCAGTTGTAACTGGATTAAAGGTTTACCACATATCTTAGATAATAAGATGGACTATGCAGATGTCATTGAACACGTTCAAGTGGCTTTAAATAAAAAAGCAGAGTTAAGAAAACGTAAATATGATAAGAAGTTATCTAGAGTATGTGTTTATAAAATTTACGATAAGTTCCTGTTGAAGAAGCATGTAAAGTCATCATCTGTCGCTGGCCGGTGTGGCCGTGCGGTTAAAGGCGCTTCAGTCTGGAACCGCGTGACCGCTACGGTCGCAGGTTCGAATCCTGCCTCGGGCATGGCTGTGTGTGATTTCCTTAGGTTAGTTAGGTTTAATTAGTTCTAAGTTCTAGGCGACTGATGACCTCAGAAGTTAAGTCGCATAGTGCTCAGAGCCGTTTGAACCATTTCATCATCTGTAATTAAGATTAACAAAAAGTGGCAACATTTGTACGCGGGTCCATTCCAGATAATCGACATCCCACATGCCGGGAGTTATTTGTTACGAGATGTAAGTGGAGACTATAAAACAGGTGGATTGTATCCGCATAAAGACTTGAAGAAATTTTATGAGTGAGCCTAATTGTGGAATTGAGAAAAGTGAATGACGTTATTTAGTATTAGTACAATAGAACAATATAGCAAATTAAAATGGTGTTTAGAAGCATTTGAAAGTTAGTAGAAATTTTAAAAAACAAGAAATTATTCAACAGTCATGCATGGAGAGTACAATCAGTGCCCGGGTAATCAGGGCAACACGAATGGTCAAGCGCGAATTGCGTACGTGGAAACTAGATTTTCTTCTTGGAAGTAATACGTTGTGCTACGGATATCATAATTTTATAGGAAACACCTCTCTCCCAATTGAGTCACTGAAATGGAGAAAATATGGACCGTGAACTTTTATTTAAAGTGGTTAAGTCAACGAAGATGTCAGATAGGGCAGAAAAAATGTTGCCTCTGATGGAACTGGAAGAAGCCGCAGAAGGATTTACTAAATCAATGCGAAACTGAGATTAGCGAGGAACAAAAGACGACATTCATAATTGGAGGACTATATCTCCGACTTATCAGCAGAAAGTTTAACGCGTTATATAACAGAGCACAGACGAGAAAGATATAAGGTATTTTCGATGGCTTAACTGACCGAAATATGTGTGTAGAATATAATATTTTCTGAACGGAAAATTATAAATTGGTATTACAAATCAAAGGCATATACTTGTGCTACTGGAAGAAGCATTACACCAGAGGAAAGAACGCGATGACGACAGCGTTTAAGCTATATCATTATCAGAGAATTGAATGACAAAATACATGAGTACATAAAATATTTTGATGGAGAATATATTAAATTTCTAGAAACGTCCGCTGAAAGCATATGCCGTTTTCTGGAAAGACAGTGGAGTGTTTCTTTGTGATAAGTCTCCTTGTGTCGGTCGTGTGATATACATGATCTGCGAAGCCTCATAAATACGCCGTAATCAGAGTACGTGCAATTCAAACCTAAACAGGAAGCTATTTTTATAAGTATTTAAGAAGACAAGTTGATGTTGAAATTAGGAGGTTATAAAGTTATTGTCTAAGGAACTGTAACGAACTCTTCATTTTACCCAATGGAAGAAAAGTTTTTGATTTAACAATGATGATGACATCGTTAATTACAAGAATAACAGAAGAAGAAAATATTTTCGTTCCATTTCGGACGAAGCAAACTCCAAGGTAGACTATTCTAAAAATTGAAAGGAAGTCTATAAGGTGAGATTGGAGGCCTTACGGGAAGAAGAAATAAAAATGAAAGTGAAAAGAACAGTTAAACTTTAGCCTTTGATTGGCAAAGGAAAAGCCCTGGTTC